>NW_027212361.1:0-33061 GCF_036971445.1 Narcine bancroftii | reverse complement strand
TGTGCAGCTACCACATATAATTCAGGGTACCTCTGCGAATCTGATTTATTGCAAGCAAACTAACACCAAAATCTTCTGTAAGGAAAACTTAAGTGGATGCCAAACTATTTCTGACACACTTTTTTGATGTGCACCATTTCCTCGCTGCACGAGGTTTGAAGAAAACATAGGAAAGCTTAAAAAAACCAAACCGAAGGCTGTTAAATCCCTATGTCAAAATCAGAATCAGAATCTATTGTCATGAACAAGTCACAAAATTCAGTGTTTCGCGGCAGCGTCATAGAGCAAACATTCATATTATA
The DNA here is from genome assembly GCF_036971445.1 of Narcine bancroftii. NCBI lineage: Eukaryota > Metazoa > Chordata > Chondrichthyes > Torpediniformes > Narcinidae > Narcine > Narcine bancroftii. The sequence continues at coordinate 32,759 of NW_027212361.1, read as the reverse complement.
ATCATCTTACAACAATAAATATATATTTTTTAAATAGTGCACAAAAAAATAAGGCAGTGTCTTTGGTTCATTGATTATTCAGAAGGCTGATGGCAGAAGCTGTTCTTGTGCTACTGAGTTGTCTTCTTTCGGCTCCTGGAACCATAGAACACTACAGCACAGAAAACAGGCCATTTGGCCCTTCTAGTCTGTGCTGAAAACATCGTACCACTAGTCCCACCTATTCCATAATCCTCATTTCCTCCTATCCATGTATCTATCCAATTTACTTGAGTGAGCCCGCATTTACGTCAACTCGTTCCACACTCCCATCACTCTGAGTGAAAAAGTTCCCCCTAAATCTTTCCCTTTTAACCCTAAATCCGTCCTCTTGTATTTATCTCTCCTAATCTAAGTAGAGCCTATTTACATTTACTCTGTCTGTACCTCTCATAATTTTGTAAACCTCCATCAAATCTCCCCTCATTCTTCTACGTTCCAAGGAATAAAGACCCAACCCATTTAATCTTTCCCTGTAACCCAACTCCTCAAGACCCTAATAGTCTGAATATGCCCAAGATTGTCTCATCTCAGAAGCTAAGCAGCCACAGAACTGGTCAGTACTTGGAAGGGAGACTGTCTAGGAACACCACATGCAGTAGATTTCTGTGAGGGGTGCTGGTCAAAGTGACGACTGTCTGTCTTACAGTAGACAAAAGTTAAAGAATTTCATATATGTTACATTCTAAATGTAGTATTATGTGATAATAATGGAGCCTTTACCCAACAACATCCTAGCAAATCTTCTCTGTACTTTTTCAATCTTACTGATATCCTTCCGGTAGTTTGGCGACCAGAACTGCACAATACTCCAAATCTGGCCTAACCAATGTCTTATACAACCTCACCATCACTTCTCAACTCCTGTACTCAATACTTTGATTTATGAAGGTCAAGATGCCAAAAGCTTTCTTCACAACCCTGACTACCTGTGATGCCACTTTCAGGGAATTATGTATCTGAATTTGCAAATCCCTCTGTTCTACTGCATTCCTCAGTTCCCTATCATTTTCTGTGCATGTCCAACTTTGGTTTGTCCTTCCAAAATGCAACACCTCACACTTTTCTGCATTAAATTCCATCTGCCACTTTCTGGCCCATTTTTTCCAGTTGGTCCAGATTCCCCTGCAAGCTTTGAAAGCCTTCCTCACTGTCCACAACACCTCCAATCTTAATGCCATCAGCAAACTTTCTGACCTAATTTACATTATCATTCAGATCATTGATATGGACAATAAACAAAAATGGTCTTAGCACTGATCCCTGTAACACACCACTAATCACAGGCCTCCAGCCAAAGAAGCAATCATCCACTACCACTCTCTGTCTTCACCCACTCAGCTAATTTTGAATTCACTTTACAACTTCTCTGGAGATACCTAGTGTCTGAACCAGCCTCCTGCGTGGGACCTTGCCAAAGGCCTTACTAAAGTCAATGTAGACAACATCAAAGCATCTACTTTCTTGGTAACCTTCTCAAAAAACTCTATAAGATTTGTTAATCATAACCCTCCATGCACAAAGCCCTGCCGACTATCCTGAATCAGCCCTTGGCTGTCCAAATACTTGTATACCCGATCTCTCAGAATATCTTCCTATAATTTACCTACTACTGTGTCGGGCTCACCAGCCTATAATTTCCTGGTTTACTTTTAGAGACTTTTTTAAACAACAGAACAACCGGAGCTACTCTCCAATCATCTGGCACCTCATCCATGGATAAGGATGTTTTAAATATTTCTGCCAGGGTCTCTTTAATGTCTATACTAGTCTTCATCAAGGTCCGAGGGAATATCATGTCAGGCCTGGGGGATTTATCAACCCTTATTCACTGTAAAACAGCAAGCACCTTTTCATGTCACTACTACTTGTTTCCTTTCCTTCCTTATACACTATGCCATTTTCCTGAGTAAATTCTGAAGCAAAAAAAACTGTTTAAGATCTCCCCCATCTCATGAGGCTCCACACATAGTTGACGACGCTGATCTTCTAAGGGACCAATTTTGTCCCTTACTATTCTTTCACTTGTATCATCCTTGTAGAAGCCCTTCAGGTTTATTATCTGCCAAAGCAACTTCATGTCTTCTTTTTGCCTTCTAAATGTCCTTCTTAAGTATTTTCTTACATTTTATATACTCTTCTCGTACCTCATTTACTCCTAGTTGCCTATACCTGCTATACACTCTCTCTTCTTCTTAACCAGATTATCAATATCCCTTGAAAACCAAGGTTGCCTATGCCTGATAACTTTGCCTTTAACCCTGACAGGAACATGCAAACTGCATTTTCAAAATTTTGTCTTTGAAGACCTTCCACTTACTGACACAGCTTTGCCATAAAACACTTATCCCAATCTACTCTTCCCAGATCCTTTCTGATTTCCACAAAATTGGCCTTTCTCCAATTTAGAATCTCAACTCGAGGACCAAACCTATTCTTATCCATAATTAATTTTGAACTAATTACATTATGGTTACTGGACAAAATATTCGCCTACATACTGTCACCTGACCTGTCTGGTTTCCTAATAGGATATCAAGTATTGTATCCTCTCTTGTTGATACCTCCATATATATTGATTTAGAAAACTTTCCTGAACACATTTGACAAACCAAGCCATCCAGCCCTATTACAGTATGGGAGTCCTGGTTAACATGTGGAAAATTAAAATCCCCTACTATCCTGCAGTGGTCCCCTATCTCTCTACAGATTTGCTCCTCCAATTCTCTCTGACTATTGGGTGGTCTATAACACAACCCTATCAGTGTGGTCACACCTTTCCTGATCCAAAGCCCTCTGGGCTGTTCTGTCTAAGCACAGCTGTGATATTTTCCTTGACTAGTAATGCCACTCCTCTCCCTCTATCATGTCTGAAACAACGGAACCCCGGAACACTGAGCTGCCAGTCCTGCCCCTCCTGCAACCGTCTCACTAATAGCAATAATGTCATAATCCCACGTGCCAATCCATGCTCTAACATCATAAAAGACCTTAATCCCCCAGATCACAACCTCTTCTTGCTGCAACCTTCAGGAAGAAAGTGGAGATTGGCATCTTTAGGTTCAAGAACATTTTTTTTCCCAATGGCTCTTAAACCAACCCAACTACCCTCACTGTAGGCTTCTTTAGGTGCATTCTCCACCAAGAGTGCGCCTGCAGAAGCGGCCTTTTGAATTTCCATTCAAGTGGAAATGCTAAAAGCGCAGCGCTGGCCACCTAAAGGGACAGCTGCACCAAATGTGCCTCTGAGCGCACTCCGGCTCCTGTTCCTTCAGGGTGTCAGGTTTGGGACAGCCGGCGCAGGCTATCATCGCTGACAGCCCGCGTCTGCCGCCCCACAGTGCGGGGATTCACATCAGGTTGCTGGGAGAGCGGGCGTGGGGACCCATGTCGGGCTGCTGGGAAAAGGGGCATGGGGACCCACATCGGGCTGCTGGGCAGCAGCATGGGGACATCCTGCACAGGTTGTCCCTACACTGACAGCCTGCTCGGGCTGCCCCACAGTGTGGGGACCCCCGTTGAGGCAGTGGCATCAGTGCGAGGACATCACCATACCGACAGCCCACGCCAGCTGCCCCTGCCCTGACGTCCTATGCCGGGGTGGGGGGGGGGGCAGGGGCAGCTGGAAGGGGAGCTTTCAGGTGCTCGCCAGTTGACTGGTCATCCCTTCAGCAGCCAATTTCAGGCGGCTGCATTCATGTTCAGGGGGCGGACCTCAGTGCTCCAGCGATGTAACCCTCCTCCGGGAGGGATAAAAGTTTGACTCGCAGGCGCCTCCTGCTCTTTCAAGTGGCCTCCCGACAGCCGGATATTGGCATAATATGCAGCTTTACAATCGGGGATTTTGGCCACTTGAAAGTGCCTTGAAATTCCTCTCATTTATCTGTCAGTCTTTTACTTTCCCCTCTTTTCTCTGTCTCCTTTTGCAGAGTAAAAGCGATTGTCGCCTTCCCTCTTATCATTATCTAGTTAACTCTCTATATCCTCTTATTATATCCAATTTACACATTTTGTTTATTGGTCTCGACTTCTCTGGCTACCATTCTTCCATCTTTCTCGAGGCTTTTTCGGGTGCATTCTCCGCTAAGAATGCGCCTGAAGAAGCAGAAGCGACCCTTTAAATTGCCGTTCAGGTGGCAGCGTTGAAAGCGCAGCGCTGGCCACCTGAAGGACACAGCTGCTCTGAGCACACTCCGGCTCCTGTCCCTGTCAGCTGGGACAGCCAGCGCAGGCTATCAGCGTGGGGACGTCCCGCGCCGGACATCCCCACACTGATCCTGTTGCCCCACTCTCTCTCCCCACTTATGAATTCAGTCCCCACACTGATCCCGCTGCCCCGTCCTCTCCCCGCTCACGGGGCTGGACCGGCCGGCGGGGGAGGAGGCGGCTGGGGCGGCCGGCGGGGGAGAAGGGGGCTGGGGCGGCCGGCGGGGGAGAAGGGGGCTGGGGCGGCCGGCGGGGGAGAAGGGGGCTGGGGCGGCCGGCGGGGGAGAAGGGGGCTGGGGCGGCCGGTGGGGGAGAAGGGGGCTGGGGCGGCCGGTGGGGGGAGAAGGGGGCTGGGGCGGCCGGTGGGGGAGAAGGGGGCTGGGGCGGCCGGTGGGGGAGAAGGGGGCTGGGGCGGCCGGTGGGGGAGAAGGGGGCTGGGGCGGCCGGTGGGGGAGAAGGGGGCTGGGGCGGCCGGTGGGGGAGAAGGGGGCTGGGGCGGCCGGTGGGGGAGAAGGGGGCTGGGGCGGCCGGTGGGGGAGAAGGGGGCTGGGGCGGCCGGTGGGGGAGAAGGGGGCTGGGGCGGCCGGCGAGTGAGTATGGCGCTCGAGTCAGGTACCGGCATTGTTTCAACCAGCCTCCTTCTCTCCTGCAGTACCCACGCTGACACCCCAGCCCCCTTCTCCCCTGCTGGCTGCTCCAGCCCCGCGCCAGGGGAAGGGGCAGCTGGGAGAGGAGCTGATTATCCATCTCGGAGGAGGGTTACAAAGTTCACCTTGCAAGCGCCTCCTGCACATTCACCTGGCTCCCAACAGCTGCATATTGCCAAACTATGCGGCTTTACAAGCGGGGCAATTGGCCACCTGAAAGTGCCTTCTCACAGTCTTTAATGAGATGCCTGCCTGTTTTTTGCTTATACCTTGAAGAAGTGATCAGGCCCAAAACGTTGATAATTAGTGCTCTCCAAAATCTGCAACACTGATGTTCTGCCTACTCAGCCCTCTATTCTGCTTTCTGTTCACTGCTCCAGACTCCATCTACATACAGTGACCTTCATAATGTCTGGACAAAGACCCCTTTTTTTCCTTTATTTGTCCCTGTACTCCATAGTTATAAACTTGTAATCCAACAATTCGCACATGATTAAAGTGCATGTTCCAGATTTTATTGAAGAGTATTTGTGTACATTTTGGTTTGACCATATAGAAAATACAGCACTTTTTATACATTGTCTCCTCATTTCAAGGCACCATAATATTTGGGACATAGAAATGGTATGTATATTAGTTATGTTTAATACTTTGTTGCCTATCCCTTGCATGCAAAGTCTGCTTGAAGTCTGTTATTCATAGACGTCAGCAGGTGCTGAGATTCTTCTCTGCAGCCACTTACAGCTCCTGTTTGTTTTGGTGGCTTGTTCCCTTAAGTTTTCTCTTCAGTATATGGAAGGCATGCTCAATTGGATTTAGATTGAGTGACTCACTTGGCCATACAAGAATGTTCCTGTTTTTAGCTTTGAAAAACTCCTTTGTTGCTTTAGCGCTATGTTTGGGATCATTGTCTTGCTGTAGGATGAAGCGCCATCCAATGACCTTGGAGGCATTTGCTCAAACTTGACCAGATAGGATACTATATACCTCAAAATTCATTTTACTACTGCCATGAGCAGTTTCACCATCAATGAGGATACTGTTTTATTCTTGTTTTTCAGCCTCATAATGGCTTCTTTGACTTTCATTGGGCACAAATTCTGATCCTCACGTGGAAAAATGGCAGCTCATACTGAAAAGAAATGACAGCATGGTTGGCATAGCAGTTAGCGCAACACCTTTTCAGTGCCGATGATCGGGACCGGGATTTGAATCCTGCGCAGTCCATGAGGAGTTTGTACATTCTCCCCACGTCTGCATGGGTTTTCCCCAAGGGCTCCAGTCATCTCCCAACATTAAAAACGTACTGGGGGTTGTAGGTTAATTGGGTGTAAATTGGGCATCACGTACTCATTGGCTGAAATGGCCTGCTCCTGAGCTTATTGTCTAAATGTAAATTAATAAAAAACTAAAGACTCCAAAGGTGATCAAAAGCTTAGAAGCAAACCTAGCAGCAAGCCTAGCTCTCTTATACGTGTACCAATAAAGCAATTAAACATACCCAAGTAATCACAAACACCTGTGAAGCCAAATGTCCCAAATATTATGGTGTCCTGAAATGGGGGAACGATGTATAAGAAATGCTGTAATTTCTACATTGTCAAACCAAAATGTACACAAATTCCCTTTAATAAAATCTGAAATGTGCACTTTAATCACGTGAATTGCTTGATTACAAATTTAAAACTGTGGAGCAAATAGAGGAAAATGTGTATTTGTCCCAAACGTTATGGAGGACACTTATGTGTATGACAACAAACATTATCATTTGATAAATTCATACCTCTAGCTTGGTGACCTTTGGAACAAATAAACTGAGGTGTACAGTATCACCTAATACAATAGTTTTTCAAAAGTCTCAAAACAAATGTTTAGTTTGTTCTCAGGACTATTTTTTCTTAGGAGAGTGAGTAATGTGGAACACCAGTTCAAAATCCCTCAGGCCTTTTATGAAGAAGTTTTGTACAGTAGCATAACAGGAATTCTCCACTGCATAAACAAGTTGATCCTGGGTCAGACAGGAAGATATTGGGAAGAATGCCGAACCACAGGAACTGGGAGCCGCAGGAATTGACCTGCCAACTTTCATCCATGTGTCCAAGGTGCCCCCTGAGCTGAACCATTCGCCTGCGTTTGGCCCATGTTCCTCCAAACCTTCCTGGGACAGCTCAGTGGCAAACCAGCAGAGCCATTGTCTCCCAGTACTGAGCTCAATCCTGATTTTGGATGCTGTCTGAATGGAGTTTGCACCTTCTCCCTGTTACTGCATAATTTCCTTCCACATCCCAAAGACATGTAGGTGTGTGAATCCCTTGTACTCACTTCATGAACTTTAATGCACAACAGACCCACTGAGATGGGAAGTCCTTTTAGATTTGCACACTTTGTTTTATAAAATTATTACATGCAACTTGTATTTTCACTTTTAAAAAAACTAATAGCAATCAAAAGCACCCCCAAATACTTTCTATAAATTTTTCCATATATTTTTACATCCATAAGGCATTTTGCTTTAAGGATATGGCTTTCCAGTGTTGACGTGCAGCTACTACCAACTAACTGTACGTATGTTATCTCGGCTGCACCATTTCATCAGATGCAAGGATCGACAACGAGATAGACAACAGACTCGCCAAGGCAAATAGCGCCTTTGGAAGACTACACAAAAGAGTCTGGAAAAACAACCAACTGAAAAACCTCACAAAGATAAGCGTATACAGAGCCGTTGTCATACCCACACTCCTGTTCGGCTCCGAATCATGGGTCCTCTACCGGCATCACCTACGGCTCCTAGAACGCTTCCACCAGCGTTGTCTCCGCTCCATCCTCAACATTCATTGGAGCGCTTTCATCCCTAACGTCGAAGTACTCAAGATGGCAGAGGTCGACAGCATCGAGTCCACGCTGCTGAAGATCCAGCTGCACTGGGTGGGTCACGTCTCCAGAATGGAGGACCATCGCCTTCCCAAGATCGTGTTATATGGCGAGGTCTCCACTGGCCACCGTGACAGAGGTGCACCAAAGAAGAGGTACAAGGACTGCCTAAAGAAATCTCTTGGTGCCTGCCCCATTGACCACCGCCAGTGGGCTGATATCGCCTCAAACCGCGCATCTTGGCGCCTCACAGTTTGGCGGGCAGCATCCTCCTTTGAAGAAGACCGCAGAGCCCACCTCACTGACAAAAGGCAAAGGAGGAAAAACCCAACACCCAACCCCAACCAACTAATTTTCCCCTGCAACCGCTGCAACCGTGTCTGCCTGTCCCGCATCGGACTTGTCAGCCACAAATGAGCCTGCAGCTGACGTGGACATTTACCCCCTCCATAAATCTTCGTCCGCGAAGCTAAGCCAAAGATATTAGTCAGTGGCATGAGTAGGTAACACAGGGAAATTAAACACAGACATGATTGGCAATGGGTGACCTAGATATTGTTTATCATTGTGACTTCTTCTGGAAGAATGAGCAAGTTCTTGAATCTTTTTACTGTTCACCCATTAATGTATTGCTTCAATAACGCTCAGAACAGTGACTTGGGAGTCTGGTGCTTGGCATGAAAATGACAGGACATGCCCCATGTCACCAACTGGAACCTCAATGCTCTGCATGTTGGCCTGAGAGAGGATGCTAATGTTTCGCTTCCATTGAATTTGGAGAATTATGCAAATATACATATTTTTAACATTGCCTATCATGCAAAGGATATTTTATTTTTAAATCTTTGATTATCCAGATCTCCTTTCTCTTATTTTCACATTCCTCTCTATTGAACAAACCTCATCTGCCACCAATATCAGGGTTTGTCCTTTGCCTTCCCTCCCAGATGTATTCCATTTGGTCACAGCTCCGGAGAATTTTAAACAAATCCAGTTCTCCCACACTATTGTCCTTTAACATTCCGACACAGTTCCATTTCCTTTGCTCCCTCTATCCAATCAAGAACCTGCTTTTGTAAAGATGAATGATTTTTGAGTATTCTTTTATCTGAAATGGTGCTAATCTTAAGGGCAAGCATGGAGACAACATTGGAGATTCTAATCATTTACCAACTCATCATTATTTAATATCAAACTCAACAATACTAGGGCTTACAGTATATGACAATTGGTCTCATGCAATTGTCCAATACTAAGTCCACAATCTTGCAGTGGCCTTTATCAGTTTATCTCTCATGAACCCTGCAACTTTTTCTCTTATTTGACCAGAAAGCCCCAGATCAACTGTTCCTCTTCTTTGCCATATTCATCCTCCCTGCATTGCCATCAACATCAGTATCAGTTCTATTCCGAAGCCTGGAGTGCATTCCACTCCTCTTCACTGAAGTTTGTCATCATCCAGTTATTTGGCTAATTAATTCTGCAATTGATAGATAAGTCATTACAAAAAGAGCAAAAGCTTGGTTCAACCAGCACATTGATGGTACAATCACCCATTGACCTCTAAAGGAACCACCATTCCTCTCTTTCTATTCTCAAGATAGCCAATATCCAAATGTTAAACTTTGAAACTGCTACTTGCTTATCTGTCCTAAGTTGCTGTGTATAATGACTTTCTCGATGTTTTCCATGTGATCATATTCTTGTACACTTCACATCTCACTGCCCTTTCAGTACAATCAGTTGAACTGCTCAGCTATAAGTACCTGCTCTCTAATTTCAATCAGCTTCACCACTCCATGGCTTGGCTGTGTGCTTCATAATTACTCTAGAAACTAGTTTAAACCCTCTTTATTTCAATATTTATCTCAACATACAGACATTAATTTCACTGGGACTCATCTGTTGTATGTACTCTCCTCCTGCCAACTAACTGTGCAGCCACCCTGCTATTACTCAATTATTCAGCTCTTCGCCTATCTCTGTATTCTACTGGCCATTTCATACATGGATTAGAAAGTAATCTTGAGAGCTCCAACCATATACTTCAGCTAAGAATCAAACTCTAAATTTAGCAAGTCTGCTTTGCTCTCTGTTACTGATTTATGCTTGGATTATAACCGCCATCTGAATTCTCTGAAGTTTCAGAATCGTTCTCACATCCTTGGAGAAGTTCCTTGTATGGTTTCTACCAGACTCTGTTTTTGGTGCATGTACTCAATCAGTGGTGTTGGTTTTGGGGCTTGACAACTATCCTCACTCCATTATTAATCATTAATTCCACTACCAGACAAAACCTCTCAGACCCCTGACCAGTATTTTTCAGTTCCTCATCACCAGCACCACACCACAATTTTAACATCACTTATTCTTCCCTTTCCTCAGATATCTTCATTATCCATGGAGATCACCACTCCTCTGGACCTACTACTCCCAGCAACTTCATATATCCAAGATCAACTTCCAGTGCAGAAACTCCTTAACTTCACATCATCAAATTAACGATAGAACCATTCTGTTCATAGTGACATAGAAGTGGCATCATTTCATGAATTGGATGCTTGATGGAAGATAGCATGCCAGACATTATGCATGGAAAGAATGCCAAGATAATGGATCTCGCCTTCCACAGGGTGCAATTTTTAATCACAAGTCCTTCATATTTCAGGTTACACTCTCCATAACCCAAATTCCGCCAGTTCAATTACATCACCCAATTCTGCACTGTTGGAAATCCATTCCCTCACTCTTCCCTTCTTAGCACTTAGACATCATCCATGTCTATTGTCTGAAACTTCTACTCCTTGTGTCCTAATTCCCATTTCAGCAAGGAGACATATCGACTCCTGGTTTACTTATCGCATCCTCGTTTTCAAATCCCTCCACGTCTTTCACCACGACATCTTATGTTTGGGGACATTTGGTTCACAGGTATTTGTGATTATACAGGTATGTTTAATTGCTTTATTGGTGCAGGTAGAAGAGTGCTAGGCTTGCTTCTAAGCTTTTGATCACCTTTGGAGTCTATAGTTGCCATTCTTCCACATGAGGACCAGAGCTGGGCCCAATGAAAGTCAAAGAAGTCATTATCAGGCTGAAAAACAAGACACATCGTACAAACCTTAGGATTACCAATATCAACTATTTGGAACATCATTAAGAAGAAAGAGCACACTGGTGAGCTCAGTAATTACATGGAAGATCTCCACTGTTGATGACAAAAGAATTCTCACCATAATGAAGATAAATCCCCAAATGCCTGTCCAATAGATCAGAAACACTCTTCAGGGGGCAGGTTTGGATGCATCAATGACTACTGTCCACAGGAGACTTCATGTACAGAAATACAGAGCATACACTGCAAGATGCGAACCACTAGTTGGCCACAGAAACAGCATGGCCAGATGACAGTTTGCCGAGAAGTATTTAAAAGAGCCGGCAAAATTCTGGAAAAGGTGTTGTGGACAGATGAGACCAAGATTAGCCTGTATCAGAGTGGGGGCAAGAGCACTGTGTGGAGGCACAAAGGAACTGCCCAAGGTCCAAAGCAGACCGCCTCCTCTGTAAAACACAGAAGTGGGGTGGTTATGGCCTGGGCATGTCTGGCTGCCACAGATGCCGGCACACTTATCTTCACTGATGATGTGACTGCTCACGGCAGTGACAAAATGAATTCTGAGGTGTATAGAAACATCTTATCTGTTCAACTTTGAGCAAATGCCTCCAAACTCATTGGATGGTGCTTCATCCTACAGCAAGACAATGATCCCAAACGTACTACTGAAGCAACAAAGGAGTTTTGCAAAGCTAAAAATAGGAAAATTCTTGTATGGCCGTCAGTCTCTCAATCTAAATCTAATTGAGTATGCCTTCCACATGTTGACGAGAAAATTCAGGGGACAAGCCCCTGAAACAAGGGGCTGAAGATGGCTGCAATAAAAGCCTGGCAGTGCATCACTAGAGAAGATACTCAGCTCGTGGTGATGTCTATATATCACAGACTTCAAGCAGTCATTGCATGCAAGGGATATACAATGAAATACTGAACATGACTACTTTAATAAACAGTACATTTCCGATTATCCAAAACGCTTTGGACCGGACATGTATCGGTTAACTGCATTTTTCAGATAACTGAGAAATGGCTTTATGCAGCCCAGTAACACCAGCAGAATACTTGTATCGGCTGTCGTCGAACCTGCCTGGGAGCCCGAGGTCCCCCCTTCGATCCCAGACACCGTCCCACCACCGTTGCCAATCACGCTCAGGAGCCTGAGATCTCTACTGCTGCCGCTGTCGCTGATCCCCGATACCTAATCTGAGACCCACGAAGACGTGAGAGCTTTTTGGATTCAAAATGGCGCTAAGAGTGCGTCAGAGTCTCACTTGAGCATGGCAGGTTAAAAAAAAAATTCAACTTGCGACAGATAACTGAAAATTTCAGTAAAGTGGCTTTCAGATAATCAGAAAGATACCGCACGTGCCACTGCTCTGCCCCAAATATTATGGTGCTCTGAAATGAGGGGGCTGTGCATCATAAAAAGTGCGGTAATTTCTACATGGGCAACCAAAATGTACCCAAGTACCCTCTAATAAAATCTGGAATGTGCACTTTAATCACATGTGAATTGTTGGATCACCAATTTTGCCCTTGGAGCAAATAAAGGAAAAAAAAATGTCTTTGTCCCAAACATTATGGAGGGCATGATATTTGTTCAACATTAGCTTCTGTCAAACCTGTGCCTTCATCAACCTCTGAAAGCTCCAGGAATTCTCTGACTGCTATTCCACTCATATCTCCCTTAGGATGTTTCATAAAGCCCTCTCATCTATGCTCTTGGACATTGCCCTGATGTCTTGTGATTCACTGTCAGATTTTGTCTGAGGAAAATCAAGAAATGTATCCAGCAACATTTTATTCAGTCCAAGATTATATGAATCCAATTGATGTTCACTTTTGATCTTGTGACTATCACCACAGAGTAAATTTTATTCCTTAATCATACTTCTTTTACTGTTTAATTCTCAATGCAGAATAAATTCAAAGAAAGTGTTTAGTTCTTGAAAGCATTTATAAGAGAATAAACATGTGGGCGCCCTCTTAAAACTTAAGAGGACTCATTCCATTTTCCATTTCCAAAAGGTGGGATCTTGAGGTACAAGTTCTCAGATGATGATACAAACAGCTCAATTTGTAGGATGCAATACACAAAAGTGCTGGAGAAATTTCATCAGGTGTTGCACCATCAATAGGAAGTTGAAAGCAATCAATGTTTCAGGCCTGAGCCCTTCATTGGAAATCTGGAATTTCTCCAGCACTTTTGTATATTGCACTCAACCACAGAAGCTGCAGATTTTCTTGATTAACTCAAATTTGTAGGATCCACTGTTCAATATGAAATGATTAAAATAACCTTTTGGGAGAATCATTACACAATAAGAGTAATTTTAAGGTAGTGGTTGAGGAGGAGATAGCACAGAATGGAGGTGAGAGAATAGAGGAATAAATGATAATGTGTACACGTCCTCTACACACATCTGAACACAAAGAGCACTTTGAATACTGGTGTAAAATCTGCAGATACTGAAGAAAATGATAGGAGGTGTCAAAGTTACAGCTTCGATGAGATGGAGAAGGATCATTCAAGATAGCTGAAGGGAACACAAGCTACTGGTTTGTATGTGAGCTGCTCATTCAGCTCGGGGAGGGAGGGAACAAAGAGGCATCTGGACCTGATGGTGACTGATTTTTGGCACAAACCCTTCTCAAACCTCTCAAATTTCCTGTAACTAAGTTGCTGAGATCTCTCATTACCTTCATATCATAGCCAGTATCTCTGAAGAGGCCCCTGGCAGCATGCCCAGTAAGAGCTTCATGTCATGCTGTGCATTGCTGATTTCAAGCTCCAGTAGCTGGGAAGTGACACACAAGGGCACCATGGCCAACTGTCACAGTGAGGAAGAGCTTTGTCAAGATGAGTAGTGTGAAGATGCATTGAACCTGTAGAGCATAGAGTGGGCCATTGAGCTCACTCCAGCAATCTCCACGTAGTAACCTCATCGGTGCAGAACTCCTCCATGTCCCATTACACTCTTGTGTGAAATAATAAGTATCTGCTTCACAGCAGCTCTGGAAGAAGATAGAACAAATTCCAGCCTGTGATGGTCGAAGCTGAGATTGCCTTGGAGTCAAACGATGAGAGATAATTTGACATTAATGTTGTATAATTATTCTGGAGGAGAGGATCATGGCGGTCTCCCTTTCCTCTACTGACAACGCTTATTGGGAGCATTACTTAATGGGGCTCAAAGAATTATTGAGGACCCTTTCCATCCAGTACACAGTATTTTTGACCTACGACCATCAAGGAGATACAGGAGGATCAAATTCAGGATGGCCAGGCTGGAAAATAGCTTCTTCCCACCGGCTGTGAGATTGATGAATGGTATCCTGTGACCAAGTAAATCATCCCAAAACGATTAATATTTATTTATTTTGAAATCTATCCTTGCTTATATATGTGATTTTATGTACCTGTATTATGTCCTGTGAATTGTGTGTGCACCATTGATCGGGTGAAACGCTGCTTCATCTGGTTGTACAGGGTACAGCCAGGTGATCATAAACTTGACAATGGCAAAAGTTCCATTAATAAGAATCAAAATGTAGTGACGTGAACCTGCCACGAAATTTGCTGCTTGACAACAACAGCAGCACTTCAAAGAATGATGATTGCCTGGAATGCACTGCTGGGGGTTGACAGAAAGATATGATAGTAGCGTTTAAGAGGCATTTAGACAGGCATGTGAACATCAGGGACTGAGGGATATGAACCACAGAATGAGAATCAGGTTTAATGTCATGAACGTGTGTCGCAAAATTCATTATGTGTGGCAGCAGCACTGGTGCAAAAAATTGCTATTAATTACATTTCTGTAAATACACCATTCTAATTAATTAATTAATTAATTAGATGATGCAATCATTAATTAATTAATTGATGCGACAGAAGAGTGTTGGGGTAGAGTCTGCGGTTCATCTGAAGGCAGAAGGCAGAATGCTTTATACCATTGGGTGTTTGTTTGGATATTATTTTCCAAAAAAAAAATTGATAATCCTGATCAACTTTCTAATTAAAAGTGTTTAACAGACTGAATTAAAATAAAGCCATGCTCTCGAAGAATTGATAGGTCTCTCCTTTCGTTCACATTGAAGCTGACAAATCAACGTGAGACACAGGCTCCTCATCGTGTTAAGGGCTGCAATGAGAGTTCAAAGCAGCAGTTTTCCATTTATTTGGAACAGAACTGCTGGGAATGTTGCCATTTCATCATAGTTTCAAACTGCATTAAAGGGAAGTAAAATGTATTTATTCATCGTGC
The DNA here is from genome assembly GCF_036971445.1 of Narcine bancroftii. Lineage (NCBI taxonomy): Eukaryota > Metazoa > Chordata > Chondrichthyes > Torpediniformes > Narcinidae > Narcine > Narcine bancroftii. The sequence continues at coordinate 17,610 of NW_027212361.1, read as the reverse complement.
CTTTCATGAGGCAGAGAGGCAATTTGTTTATGGCAAGTTACCGTAAACAGAAATGTGATGACGACTTTTCTTTTCTGTTGGGAAAAGCACTTGTCAAGAGAAAATTCAGTCAGATCAAGGACCAAACTCATTGATCTGAAAACTCTGTTTCATTCTCCACTCATGCTGACTGACCAGGTGCGCATTTGCAGTGCTCATTGCATTTCTGATCAATTGTATTCTAAGCCACGAAAAGGAAAAAGGCAGGAAATAGCACTGGAGACAATTAAGGATTCTAACCTTTCTTTGTCTCCCCACTAATGCTGCTCAACCTGCTGTGTTCCTCCAGCAGATTGTGTTTTGCTCCTGGTTCCAGCATCTGCTTTCTCTTGTCTGTCTCCAGTGCTATTTGAAGATGTCAACCATTGAGATCGTCCAGCAGATTGTTTTGCTCTAGGAAGTAACATACTCTCAACAACATCTACAGTCATGGGTTGAGAGAACTGATAGACGACTAACAGGGTGCAGCTTGTCTCACTGGTTCAATGCCATTCTCCATGTGACCCAATGTGGGTTTCCCCCAGGTATTCTGATTTCCTACCGCAGCTCAGAGACATGGTGACTGTAAATGTAAATTGCTGGAGTAAGTCGGTGATGAGTAGATTTGGTTGTTGATGGGAATGTGGGGAGAATACACTGTAGAATTAGTATAAAAATGGGTGCCTGATAGTCAACATGAATCAGTGGGCCAAAATGCCTGTTTCCATGTTGTATCACTATATGACAATTTCAAACATTCACAATATTTTGTTTTTCATCCTCTTTCAAGATGTGAGTCCCCAAGTCAATGAACAGGCGGCTGCTCATTGACTTCAGCTAATCATTTAATATGATCATTACCCAGAGGCTAGTGGAGAAGCTGTCCTCACTAGGACTTCCTAACACAAAGACACAGTTTGTCCGGGTAGCAGAACGTCGAGCACCATCACCCTGAGCACGAGTCCACTGCTGTATTGTGTCCTCAGCCCGCTCCTGTTCACACTAATGACCCAAGACTGCATCGCCAACAGTGTCATCAGGTTTGCACTAAGAGAAGAGGTGGAAAATATCACGAAATGATGCGAGAGGAACAACTGGAGTCTCAACGTGGACAAGATAAAGAAGATAATTGTGGACTTCAGGAGGACCAGGAGTGACCACCCTCCACTACATATCAACAACTCTATAGATGAGAGTGGAGAGCACCAAGTTCCTTGGAGTTCACTTAACTAATGATCGGGGGTGGGGGGGGCGGAGGGGGGCCTGGCCATGCTGAGGACCTAGACAGACGTAGGGTGTAAAACCTCTCAGTGAAGATTGATTAAAAGACTGTGTTAAAAATAAAAGATTAATGGGTAAGAAGAACAAGACCCAGAAAAATAATACTGAAGAAGCTCAAAAGTCACCAAGATCGTCGACAGAAAGTCTGCAAGGGAGTGGTGAAGAAGGCGCGGCCAAGATGTCGACACAAACCCAAGGAAATGGGAGATCGACAAAGGAATTCCAAAAAATAATAGAATCTATGGCAGTTCTGAGTAAACGATTCTCCAAGATGGAGAATGTACTAAGAGGGGGTGGCAGAAAATAATAAAATTGATGGTGACGAAGACTGAAGACCTGAATACACGGGTGGGCCAGGTTGAAGACAACCTGGTAATAATTCAACGACAATTAAAAACCCTGGAGGAAAACACAAGTGGAAAGCAGATAAACAATTGCTGCTGAACAAGGACACATCCACTGACCCAGCAGGAAGGTTTGTAATGGCACATTGTCGGATATATGCTCCAAAGTTTGATGATGATCCTTTATACAAAATGTCTTCTTAAAAAAAAAATGTCGAGGATAGAAAAAATGTACTGATTGGAAGAGATTTTAATTTTTGCTTAGATCATGTCCTTGATAAATCAGCAAGGAGAGTGACAAAGGCAAAAGCTGCGCAAGTTACTCTTATCTTTTATGAAAGATTTGAACCTGATAGATGTATGGAGACAGTTACAACCCATGACAAGAAATTATTCATTTTACTCAAAGATTCATACTCCTATATAAGAATAGATTTGTTTTTAATGTCTGCAGAATTGAAAAACAGAGTTGTTGAAATGGAATATCTAGCTAAATTATTCTTTGACCACACACCTCTGACTTTAACAATAATAATGTCTGAGAAGCAAGAGAATGTATACAGATGAAAAGGACAGATGTCTGTAATTTTATCAGGGAACGTATAGAATTGTTTTGTCGAATAAATAGATCCTCTGCTAATTGAGTTTCCTAATATGTTCCCCAACCCGAACCCTTGGATGAATCCGCAAATTGTTGAGGGTGAGAGCAAGGGTGCTTAAGGCCAGGGATCGAGATCTTTACAAGAAGTCCAGGTACGACCTGCTGATGGCCATCTCCTAAGCAAAATGGCAATTCTAGAGGAAACTAGATACATGCCAGCTATGGCAGAGAATGCAGACCATTGCAGCCTGTGTACAAAGTGAAAACGAATACTACAGCTAGCTTCCTACCCAATGAGCTGAACACCTTCAATGTTCACTTTGAGAAGAAAAACTAAACTAGAATCTATGAAAAGGACCCTATGATGTCTCTCATTCAAGAGGGTGAACCCTCAGAAGATGTCAGGCCCTGACAGCATACCTTACAGGATGAAAATCTGCACCAATCAACTAGCCAGAGTGTTCACGGATATTTTCAACCTCTCATTGTGGCAGCCAGCTTCAAAAGGACATCAATCATCCTGGTACCCAAGAAGAGTAGCGTGGGCTGCTTCAACAACTACTGCCCAGTAGCACTAACTTCAACTATGATGAAATGCTTCGAGAGGCTGGTCATGGCTAGAATGAACACTTACCTAAGTAAATATCTGGACCCACTGTAATTCACCAATCGCTTCACAGCAGATGCAATGTTGCTGGCTCTCCAGTCTGCTCTGGATCATCTCGAAAACAACAATTCATTCATATGGCTGCTCTTCATCAACTACAGCTTGGGTTTTAATGCCATTATTCCCTCAGTACTGGTCAAGAAGCTACAAACTCTAGGCCTCTGTACCTCACTCTTCAACTGGATCATTGACTTTCTCATTGGAAGACCATAGTCAGTACGAATTGGAAACAACATCCCCTCACTGATCATCAACACAGGCACACTGCAGGATGTGTGCTTAGCCCACTGCTCCACTCGTTACACACCATGACTGTGGGGCCAGGCACAATTCCAATGCCATCTTCAAGCATGATGATGACACCACAGTTGTCGGCAGAATCACAAACAGCAATGTGGAAGCATCCAGGAGGGAGATAGATCAGTTTGATGAATGGACAATAACCTTGCGCTCTACGTCAGCAAAACCAAGGAGATGATTGTGAACTTCAGGAGGAAGTCTGGGGAACGTGACCCAGTCCTCATTGAGGGGTCAGTAGTGGAGAGGGTCAAGAACTTCAAATTCCCGGGTGTCAACATCTCCAAAGATCTGTCTTGGAGGATCCACGTTGATGCAATCACAAAGAAGACTCACCAGCTGCTATACTTTGTGAGGAGTCTAAGGCAATTCAGTATGTCACCGAAGACTCTCGTAAACCTCTACAGGTGGACCGTGGAGAGCATTCTGGCTGGTTGCATCACTGCTTGGTATGGAGGCGATAACTCTCAGGTCAAGAATAAACTCCAGAGGGTTGTTCACTCGGCGTATGACATCACAGGCACCAGACTTCACTCCATCAAGGACATCCAGCCTCTACACTTTTCAATTGCTGCCTATTTTGTTATATTAGACAGCTCCTATGGAATAATAAGGTACCAAGAATTGCGTTGGAACAACTGACATGGAACAACGGGCTGGGAGGATTTAGACGTCCATATTTCAAAAATATTACCAAGCTACACAGGCTAGATTTCTCGCAGCCTTTTTCACTGAAGACAACCCACCCCACCATCTTGAGTTCAAATGGGAATGTAAATTGAGGAGGAGGAAGCAAAGAACTTTATCTATAAATGGAGTTTCAAATCACAAAATAACCCACGTATAACCCGATCCTAATACATATGATTAGAATGTGGCAAGAAATTTCTGAATGTATCGGAAAAAAAGTAGTGAAATCAATAACAGCACCATTGTGTAAAAATGAGTTATTGCCTATGAACATGGGATATTTCATTTGTGGTATGACCAAGGTATAAGATATATTAAGGACTGTTACACAGAAGGAACTCTTATGTCCTTTCAACAACTAAAACATAAATACACAGTTGCCAATGGGACCTTCTTCTGTTTTCTCTATCTTAGATTGTTCTTAAGAGAAAGATGGGGACCAACACTGACCCCACCTGAAATTAGTGAAACTGAACAAATGGTTTGAATGGGGAATACACCCAAATTTATAACAAAATTGTGCTCTGGTCTCAAGAGTGAAAGTGCAAAACCAGGGTTGCAGAGGTCAAGGGAAAGGTGGGAGTCGGACTTGGGAGTGATCATTTCAGAAAGAAGCGGGTCAGAATGGTGTAAAGACAGCACAACATCAGTTATAATTGCAAGATATGGAATGGTTCAGTATAATTTTTCACACCAATTATATCTTATCACATGAAAATTACGCATATCAAAAGCTGAAATTTCAGAGATGTGTTTTAGATGTGGGACTGAGACAAGAATTTTTCTACATGCTACATGGTCGTGTGTGAAAGTGAAGCCATTTTGGCAAGAAATCGCAGAAAAATTAACCAGGGTAACAGGACGGCCTTCACAGGTGACCTTATTTCATGGAAATAAGCGACAAATTGACCAAATATCAAATCTAATTTATAAAAATAGTTGCAAAAAAAATGTATTGTGATCATTTGGAAATCTGACTCCCCTCTACTTATAGCACAATGGACTATGGGGAAAAAAAAAATCACATATAATTTAAATAATGAATATGACACTTTTATAAAGGTCTGGACCACATAGGGGCCCAGATACAGTAATAAAAAGAAACAAAAAAGGGTATAAAAGTAACTATTATACATATAAAAAGTTTCCCCAGCTGTACTCTATAGACTTAAAATATATTGTAAGCTCTGACTGTGAAGAGGTCTGGAAGGGAGGGAGGGATTATTTTGTTTTTGTTTGTTGTGTTTGTGAGAAAAAGTTTAATATATTGCATATTTAAAATGTTACTATGTACAATTTTCAAAAAATAAAATAAGCAGCCTCTAAATCCCCAAGGCCCCCCACCCCCCAGGCCATGCTACCTACCATTGGGGAGGTGATACAGGAGCCTAAAGACGAGCACGCATCAGCACAGATTCCCAAATAATCAATGAACCCAAGACGCCACTTACTTCTTGTGCAAGATTATTATGTTATTATTTACTTTTTATCGTAATATTGTAAGATGGTTATAATATGTAATTTTGCACTACGATCCTGTCGCAAAACACCGAATTTCATGACATGTTCATGACAATAAATCCTGATTCTGATATGGGAAACATTAAAAGGTTACTTGAGGGGACAGATCATTTCATATATGTAAAAAAAATAAAGGAATATATGGCAGAAGTCAATGGTCTGGATAAAGAAATAACAGAATAGAAAAAATACCAGAGAACAGGTTCAAAAGTAAAATACAAAACTTTTGTAAATAAAAAATTGAAATATAATACTTTACAAACATAAAGAATAGAAAAACTATTTTAAAGTCAAAACAGAAGCATTATGAATTGGGAGATGGAGCACATAAACTTTTGTCATGGCAATTAAAGGCAGAGGAGACATCAAGGATAATAAATGCAATTTATGCAGAGCCTGACAAATTAACATATAATCAGAATGAACTCAATGATACTTTTAAACAATACTATACAAAGCTGTATGAATCAGACTTGATAGGGGATTCTACTGAAATTGATGAATTTCTCTCGGCAAATGAACTGCCAAAATTGGAAGAGAGAGATCAGTTAGAATTAGATGCCCTGTTCAAGAGAGAAGAGATAGAAAAAGCCTTGAATACATTACAAGCAAATAAGTCACCAGGAGAGGATGGTTTTCCAACCAAGTTTTATAGACAATTTAAAAATCTTTTGATGCCTCTCATTTAAGGAGGTATTGGATCGGGGGATTGAATCTCTCTCAACAGCTGTTATCTCAACTCCCCCTAAAAAAGTGTCCCACTAAAACCATCTTCATACAGACCTATCTTCTTGTAAAATGTGAATTACAAAATTTTGGCAAAAGCGCTGGTGAATAGTCTAGGGGATTATCTACCTAAACTTATAAATTCAAACCAGGTGGGCTTTGTTAAAAAAAATACTCTACAGATAACTTGAGCAGCCCATTTAACATAATTCATTTGGCTATGTCTAAAGAAAATCCAAGTATGACTGTATTGTTAGATGCTGTAAAGGCATTTGATCGACTAGATTGACCATTCTTATTCAAAGTATTAGAAAAGTTTGGAATGGGCTGAATATTTATTGATTGTATAAAAACTCTTCATCATAAACCACAAGCCAAAATTATAATTAAATGCTAAATGTCATCAATACTTTCTTTGAGTAGATCTGGGTGCCCACTGTCTCCAAGCCTCTTTGTCCTGGCAATTAAACCATTAGTATAAATTATAAGGAGAGATCCGGATATAGAGGGATTCAGAGTTGGCCAGGAAGAGCATAAAATCAATTTATTTGCAGATGATGTTTATCAGACCCAGCTGAGTCCTTGACCAAACCACAGAACACACTGGAAAAATATGAGAGTTTCAGGTTATAAAATTAATATGGAAAAAAGTGAAATTATGCCATTAATAAACTTTGATTATGAAAGATCAAAAAAGGAAGCCGGTTTAAATGAAAACTAGATGGAATTGAATATTTAGGAATAATGGTGGATAATAATCTACAAAATTTATATAAACCTAACTATCTCCCCTTGCTTGGCAAGATAGAGGAAGATTTACAAAGATGGAGAAAGGGTTAATTGTGTGAAAGTGACACCAAACTGCAAGACCTCTTTCATTCATTGCTGATTTCTTTGCCTAAGAACTTTTTTTTAAGATACTTAATGGTCATATAAGACAATTTCCTTGGAATAATAAAATGCCTAGGATCACTATGGAAAAACTGTTGGGAGGATTAAGATTGCCAAATTTTTTAAAATATTATTTAGCAGCCCAGGTGCAGTTCCTCTCATCCTTTTTCAAAGAAGAGAACCCTCCCTTATGGATCCAAATGGGACTACATACAATAAGAGAGAATGCAGCGAAGGATTTAATTTATAAATCGAATGTCAAATTAATTTTAAAAAACAGATAACCCCACTCTAATATATATGATTAAAATCTGTACGAGATTAATGAGACCACTGGAAAAAATAAAGTGGGGATTTCAACAGAAGCATATCTGTGCCAGAACAAACTATTGCCCATGAATTTGGGCAATAGAATTTTAAATATTTGGCATGAGAAAAGAATTTAAAATATTGAATATTGCTATGAAGGAGGGCTACTCATGTCCTTTGAACAACTAAAACAGAAATATAATCTGTCAAATGGAACCTCCTACTGCTTTCTTCAGTTGAGCTCCTTCTTGCGAGAGAGATGGAGTCCCATAATGGTCCTGGCTTCAAGTAATGAAGTTGAGGGGATGCTTCGACTGGGAAATGCACCTAAATTCATAACCAGGATGTATTCAGCTCTCCAAAGTGAAAATGTTAAGCCGGACTTACAAAGATTTAGGGAGAGATGGGAGTCAGATCTAGGTATTACAATACCAGAGGAACGCTGCTCTGACAATTAATGCAAGATATGAATTGGTTCAATATAATTTTCTACATCAATTATATCTTACACCACAGAACTACATAAATCAAAATCTGAAATATATGAAATGTGCTTGAGGTGTGGGATCAAAATTGCAACCTTCATACATTCTACATGGTCGTTGTATGAAGGTAAGACCATTCTGGCTTGATATTGATGAAACATTAACAAGAATAACAGGAGTGACCTTCACATGCGACCAAGAGCTGTACCTTTTGGGAAGTGAGCAATAAATTGAATACATTTCAAATGTTTTGTTAAGGTAGCCCTGGCTGTGGCCAAGAAGTGTATAGCAATCACTTGGAAGTCGGACTCTCCCCTACATTGCTCAATGGGCCTGGGAGATGCATAGGTGTACACCCATGGAGAAAATCACTTACAACTTAAAAAATAAAAGGACACTTTTATTAAGATATGGCAACCACACTTAGATTATGCAGGGGTCCAATTGTAAACCTGACTCTTCAACGTGATATCCCAGAAAAAAAATTATGAAAGAAATGAGAGCTCTGACGGTACACAAAGTTATATTCTTATATTGGTAGGTGGGGGGAGGGGAAAAGGGGGAAATCTTTCTTTTGCTTGTAAACATTTAATATATATTTGACATGTACGAATATATTTATGTAAAAGATGGAAAAATAAAGTTTTTTTTAAAAAAACTAATGACCTATAGTGAACACTCAACATCTCCTCATTAGTCAGGAAGGTGCAACAATGAGTGCACTTCCTGAGAAAACTGAAGAGGGCAAGGCTACTGCCCACCATTATTTCAACCATCAACAGGAGCTCCACTGAGAGTGACTGGCCGGCTGCAACACAGTGTGTAATAGTTGCTGCAGAGAAATGATTCAGAGGCAATCCACAGGACCATAAGAGTAGTAGAGAGGATCACTGGAGACTAAAGGAACTGCTGACACCAACCATCTGAGATTCATATTCATGAAACAATATTTATTTATTTGGGTAGATGAACACATGTCCTACATATGTATTGTTTGTCTGTGTGTGTGTGTTATGTCTGGTTGCATGTCTGCATGTTTTGCACCGAGGACCAGAGAACGCTGTTTCGTCAGGTTGTAAAACCCAACACCCAACCCCAACCTGCAACCGCTGCAACCGTGTCTGCCTGTCCCGCATCGGACTTGTCAGCCACAAACGAGCCTGCAGCTGACGTGGACATTTACCCCCTCCATAAATCTTCGTCCGCGAAGCCAAGCCAAAGACTTGTACAATAGCAATAATCTTGATTTGACTTATTGCCCACCCTTAATTGCCCTCAAGGTGGCAGCAGTGAGCCACTTTCTTGAACAACCACAGACAGTCCTGATTTCCTAAAGATGTTTCTTGAGTTTTAACTATCTGCCAGGATACCAGAAAGAGCTCTCTTGCTCTTCAATGCAATCTATTGCCTTCTTTCATATATTGAATTGTTTATTGTCATGTGTACCAAGGTACAGTAAACATCTTTGTTTTGTGTGCTATCCAGGAAAGTCAACCCAAGTAGTGAAATAAAGAAACAAAAGTGCAGGATGCACTTAGTGCAAGAAGTGATTCATTAAAAAAATGAGTCCCCAAACAGTGTACAACTTTCCCAATATTATGCTGGCAATGTTGACCTGGATTCTAATGCTGTAAAACAAATTCAAGTTCAAGATTATCATCTGACTATACATATACAACCTGACGAAACAGCATTTCTCTGCACCGCGGAAATGCATTTCTCTGCAAATCCATCAACAAAAGAAAGATGCTTTCCTTCAAACACACCTTACTATTATTATTAAGGAAAGCTTGCTCTCAACCCCATTCCCCATCTCCTCTTCCAACCCAAATTGCTTTTCTCAAAATGACTTCCTGACTGAAAACAACTGCTGTGAAACCATCAGTCAATGGTATTTAACTTTAAACATACAGCAGGGTAACAGGCTCTTCCAGCCCACAAGCCCGTGTCCCCCAAATTCTCCAATTAACCTACAATCCCCATACATTTAAGGGTTGGACGAAACCGGAACTCTCAGAGGGAACCCACACAAGCACGGCAAGAACATACTAACTCCCCACCTATACATTGAGGATAAATCCCCAGAAACATTCTGTTGAAGTTGAAATCTGCTAACATATTGAGTACTGAGAAATGCCCTGTAAAGATTCAATAGTCCATCAGAAGATCAATTTTAAAAAGATTGCATTATTCGGAAAGTAATATTTCGAGAACAATAATTCAGATATTTACAAGATTGGATACCAAAAGGCTGTTAACTCAATGAAATGTAATAACCTCTACATGTTGAGCCATTTCTCAAACTGAACACATTAATGGATTAGATCCATTTCTCACACATTCCATTTGCAGAGGATTGAGAACAGATAGGATTTTAAGTTATTTAAGCTCAGTCATACAGCCTCCAAAGCATTTTATTGAACTCTTTTCATCCTAGATTATGAAGCTTCAACATCTACATTTTTCAAACAACTACATCGGACTCGTCAGCCACAAACGAGCCTGCAGCTGACGTGAACTTTTACCCCCTCCATAAATCTTCGTCCGCGAAGCCAAGCCAAAGAAGAAGACACGTTATCCCTTGAGTATCAGATATGAAAAGTCCATGTAATTGTCGCACCACTCTTTAACAATTTCTCTTCAGATTGGCAAGTTTGCACATACTACTCTTGAAAATCTAGAACACAGGGGTCAAAGTCTCAAAATACATGATTAACCAATTGGAAGCCAAAAAAAAATTGAGCTATTGAAGAAACTCAGTGAGTCAGGCAGCATCTGCTGAGTGAAATGGACAGTCAACATTTTGCATTGAGACTGTTACCCTGGTCTGCGAGAGTAATGTGAGGGGTGGTGGTGGCATGGGGAAAGGGCCAGCAATCCTATGTGGCTCCAGGTGAAAAGGAGTTGATTAGCAAACACTCAAATGGAGGAGGGAAGGATGGAGAAAGAGACTGGGAGGTGACAAGGGCTGCAGATCATAGAATTTAATAAAGAAAAGTGAAGACTGCAATCAAATAAGGGAGGAATGATGTGCAGATGGGAAAAATGGGGGAAGAGGTTAAAGGAAACCCAGTAGCGGGAGTTCGTAAATGGTGGTCAGATATGGGTGGGGGAGGGGAAGAGGGTTGTGCAAATGCACCTGGGTAGGTCAGGAGAGAGAAAGGGAGTGGGTTCCATAAAATTGGAGAATTCAATGTTCACAGCTGTAAAGGAGAAAGCCAATTGCTATAAATGTAAGAAAATACTTCAAATACTCATAGTTTCTCTATTTCGCTGTATCTCAAGATGAGGCTTTCGAGTTTAGGACGTAAAAATATCCTCCTTCTTCAGGAAGCATGGCTTTGGCTCTACCATAATTAATGGAACCCTAACACACAATTCCTCCATTTCCTACAAATCTGCTCTCACCTCCCATCTCCCCAGAGATTTAAGATGAAGTTTCCCAGGCCCTCATCTTTCACTGCATACTTAATAATATGAAGAACACAAAAAAAGACAAGTTACAAAGTAGACAAAACCACGAACAATTATTGATTCAAGCAATTACAACACAAAAGGCACACAGAATGCCTTCCTCAATACAAATGTAGATGTTTTGCAAGAGTCTTTGGACACATACCAAATCTCCTCAAACTCCTCACAAAGCATTGCCACCGACGAGCCTTCTTCACGTTTAAACCAACATGGAGGCCCCAGGACAGATCCTCAACGATGTTGTCACCCAGGATATTGAAGTTCTTGACCCTCTCCACTGCTGACCCATTGATGAGGACTGCAGGGTCGTGTTCTCCTGATTTCCTCCTAAAGTCCACAATCAGCTCATTGTAATAACTAAATTACTACGCAAGTCAAGAACTTGTCTCATTCCTTTCCCTCCCAAAAAAACCAGCCAGGCAAAAGGTATTCTTGGATATTAATAAATGACCTGTTGTTTGAAATAAATCCTGAATTGTAGTTAAACGAGAAAGTCTGCAGATGCTGGAGTTGAGTACAATACACAAACGTGCTGGAGAAATATCAGCACGTCATGTAGCGTGCAAAGGAAGTGCAGGGTAACCTTGCTTTTTCCCTTTCCTTCTGTCTCATTTCTTCTAGCTCCCCATCTCCTTCCCTCTGCCCAACACTTCAGCTTTTTCCTCTTCTATCCTCCCACCTGTACCCACTATCTTTTTACATGTGACCCTGTGCTCCTTCTCTGTCCTTTTCTCCCTCCTCTCCAGATTTCAGATTTATTGTCAGTGTACATATATGACATCACATGATACAACCCCGAGATTCTTTTTTCCTGCTGTCGCGGCAGAATTACCACTAATCAGTAGTGCAAAAAACTGTACACAGCGTATACATGTAAACAAACACAGAACTGTAAACAGATAACAAATGTAAACAAACTGACCGTGCAATAGAGAAAGCAAAAAGAAAATCAATAAAATGTCCTTAAATGAGCCGTTGAGGATTCTAATGGTGGAAGGGTAGCAGCTGTTCCTGAACCTGGTGGTGCGAGTCTTGTGGCACCAATGCCTCTTTCCTAATGGCAGCCTGAACCTGGTGGTGCGAGTCTTGTGGCACCAATGCCTCTTTCCTAATGGCAGCAGCGAGAACAGAGTATGTGCTGGGTGGTGTGAGTCTTTTGATGACTGCTGCTCCTCGCTGATGGCAGCGTTCCCTGTATATGTACTCTACAGTGGGGAGGGTTTCACCTGTGATATCCTACCTTTTGGAGGGCTTTATGCTCAGGGGTATTCATGTCCCCATACCAGACTATGATGCAGCCGGTCAGCACACTTTCCACCACACCTCTGTCAAAATCTGCCAGGGTTTCTGGTGTCATATCAAACTCTGCAAACTCCTCCTGAGGAATTAGAGGTACTAACGTGCCTTCTTCACAATACCATTGGTGTGTTGGGTCCAGGAAAGGTCCTCCAAGATAGTAGGCACTTATAAGCTACTGCCTGGGTTGGCCATTTTCCTGTTCAAGCCCCCAGTGGACATGATCTAATTAAGTTTAATTTGGTTTCCTGACTACCTCTAAGGTAAGGGACCCAGTTGGATTTGGACCACGCTGACCGTGTTGGACCCTTCCAAGATGCCACATGAATGGGGCGCTAACTGGGCAAATTGCCCGATGAACCCCATTTTACACAGCAGCTTAAAAGGGCCTATTGACTCCCAAAAACTTAACATTGCATATCCTCAACATCTCTGATCCCCCAATGATCACTGGATTGTATACTGGCTTTCCTTTCCTGAAGTCAACAATCAGCTCCTTGAGGAGACACATGATGGAGTAGTGGCCAGTCGGGAAAACCAGCCCTCTCCAGGAAAATAGGAAAAAAGTTAGGAAAAAGCAAAGCATAACAAAAATAGAATACAAGAAATAGAAGATAAAGATACAGAGAAGAGAAAGAAGATGGCTTCTGAGAAGAAAAAGGTAAGAACTGGAAAAAAAGTAAAGAAGCCGCCGGAGAAGAAAGAAGGCCTGACCTGCACGAAGGAACTGTGGTGGCGAGGAGCACCCGACCCTCGAGGTCAGTACCTGTCCTGCAGAGTCGCGACCCACCAGCGAGGAGTTGAGCATGCACAGTGCGCAATCAAAGGACATCAGCGGGAGGGGGGCTCAACAGAGGAGCAGGCTGTCACAGAGCGAGCAGCTGAGGGACACCCAACACTAGGGCTCTCAGCTGGAGGAAAAGGAAGATAGCAGAAGAGGGAGTGATGAAACAGACGTGGAAGATAGATGGAGGGAAGACCGGCATGAAGGCCAACGTCAGGAAGCACAACAAATGAGCAGCCCAGGAGAGGACCAGCAACAAGATGCCCGACAAAGAGATACAAACAGCTCATCAGGAAAAACAGAAGAGACACAGACACAAAGAAGAGAAGAAGGCATAAACACAGATACAGACAGAGAAGAAGAGGAAGAAAAGACCAAGATCTTCACAGAGAAATAGAAGGTAAAACTGATGGACAAAGAGAAAAAAGGTAAAACTGATGAACAGAATATAGACAAAATGTTGTTTGAAGAACAAATGAGATCACTAAAAGAATGGTTGTCATTAGAATTTAATGCAATTAAAAGAAAAATGAAAAAAACAGAAGATAAAATGCAAAGGTCATGACAGAAATAGGGAAAAGGGTAGAGAATGTGGAAGAGCTGGAAACGGCTATAGAAATGGAAGTAAATGACTTAAGAGAAAAATTAGAAGAAAGTGACAAAAAAATTAAAGAGACACAAGAGTTGTTATCTCCGAAAATTGATATGTTGAAAAATTATAGTAGGCGAAACAACATAAAAATAGTGGGCCTGAAGGAGGGTGAAGAAGGCACAGACATGAAGGAATTTATAAAAGGATGGATCCCAAAGGTCCTGGGAATGACAAAAATGCAGGAAGAAATGGAAATAGAAAGGGCACAGAGAGCATTAGCTCCCAAACCACAGGCACATCAAAAACCAAGATCCATCTTAGTAAAATTTTTGAGATACACGACAAGAAAAAATATACTGGAACGGGCAAGGAATAAAGTTAGAGAAGATAATAAACCATAAGGAATACAAGGGTCAAAAAATATTTTTTTACCCAGACACAAGTTTTGAACTCTTAAAGAGGAGGAAGGAGTGTAATACAGCAAAATCAACTTTAGAGAAAAAAGGTTACAAATTCATATTAAGACATCCAGCTGTGCTTAAAATATTTATACCCGGGGAGCAAAACAGACAAATTTGGGAACCATACATGGACTGTTCTAGGATCCAGAGAAAGTGCAAGAATTCACAGAATGTTTGCAGGACAGGAGAGGAGATGCAACAAGAATGAAGAATGGCGATAAAGTATATATAAGGATGTAAAAACATTGTATATGTAAAGAACTAAAGAGGGAAAAGAGAAGGGGAGTACGGGGGAAAAAAAAGCTTTGTTATTTGTGTTAGAAAGCTGTTATATGTGTTAAAAAAGTGTTTTCTGGAGAGGGCTGCGTAGAGGGGAAAAAATCAGTTGACGCTATGAACAAGATCGCAATCCAAATGAAAAGGGGAGTTGTGGTTGCCCGGCAAGGGATGTGGGGCAACTCAGAGAGGGGGAGAACTTTTGGGGTTAAGGTATTAGTGGATGTGGGAACTGCAGGGGTACTTTATGTCTTAAATGTGTTGTTGTACATTAAGTGTAATAAGAGAAAACTAAGAGATGGAAATGGGGAAAAGGGGGATGGACGTGGCAAAGAGGTGTATGCAAGATAATAAGATGGCCATTTTGAACTATATGACTATAAACATTAATGGAATACGTAACCAAATTAAAAGGAAGAGGCTACTAAATTTATTGAAGATGGAAAAAATAGATATAGCATTTGTGCAGGAAACGCATCAAAATGAAGCGGAACATAACAAACTAAAGAGAGACTGGGTAGGACACATAACGGCAGCATCCTATAATTCAAAAGCTAGAGGTGTAGCCATACTAGTTAACAAAAATGCACCAATCAAAATAGAGGAGGAAATAATAGATCCGGCAGGGAGGTATGCAATAATAAAGTGTCAGATGTACTCAGAATTTTGGAATTTGCTCAATATATATGTGCCTAACGAGAAGGATCAAAAGTTTATGCAGAATATTTTTTTGAAGATTGCAGACACACAAGGAAATATATTGATAGGAGGGGATTTTAACCTTAATTTGGACCCAATGTTGGATAAAACTGGACAAAAGACGGAGGAGTCACGTGATGGAGTAGTGGCCGGACGGTGAACTCCAGCCCTCTCCAGAAAAGTCGGGAAAAACAAAGAAAAACACAAAGGCACAGAAATAAAAGTTACAGAAAAGTGAGTATAAAGGTGGAAAGAAGATGGCGATAAAAAAAGAAAAATCGAAAGCAACGGTAAGAAGAGAGGAAGAGAAGACAAAGGAGGAAAAAGGTGAAGGCCTTACCTGTCCGAAGAGGCCCGCTGCGGAGAGAGAAACCCGCTCCCTCAGGTCGGTAAATAATGGACTACAAAAATGGCTCGCAGAGCCGAGTAAAAGTGCGCAACCGCGCATGCGCGATACTTCGCGCATGCGCGATGCGAATGAAAAAAAACACACCGACGGGAGGGGGGACCAGCTGGGGAGTCGATCTCCACAGCCGGCAACGACAGCTGCAGAACACCGGCAGCAAGAAGAGACCACAGAAGACAATAGAAACAAGAAAGAAGAGGAGGAAAGGGCACCAAAGAAACAACAGATGGTCAACCCAGAGGAAGAAGAAGAGGAAGAGTATGGTGAAATAGAAGAAGAAAAGATAGGCAAGGTAAAGGATATACTTGCTCTTATTAAAGGATACATGGAGTCATTTAAAGAATGGCAAACACAGGAATTTAAGGATTTAAGAAAAAGAATAAACAACACAGAAGAGAAAATAATTAAAATGGAGATGACCTTAACAGAAATGGGAAAAAAAATGGAAAAGATGGAAGAGCGGGCAGTAGCAGCAGAAATGGAGGTAGAAGACTTAAAAAAGAAATTGGAGAAATCTAATAAAAAAACTAAAGAGACACAAGAACTACTAGCTCAAAAAATAGATACAATGGAAAACCATAACAGAAGAAATAACATAAAGATAGTGGGCCTTAAGGAAGATGAAGAAGGCAAGAATATGAGGGAGTTTATAAAAGAGTGGATCCCTAAGACCCTAGGATGTCCAGAACTACAGCATGAAATGGAAATAGAAAGGGCACATAGAGTATTGGCCTCTAAACCACAACCACAACAAAAACCAAGATCTATTGTAGTAAAATTCCTAAGATATACTACAAGAGAAAAGGTACTGGAGAAGACAATGGAAAAAGTAAGAGAGGGCAACAAACCACTGGAGTATAAAGGGCAAAAAATCTTCATTTATCCAGATATAAGTTTTGAACTCCTAAAGAAGAGAAAAGAGTTCAATACAGCAAAGGCGATTTTATGGAAGAAAGGGTATAAATTTATACTAAAGCATCCAGCGGTATTGAAAATATTTATTCCAGGACAACAAAACAGACTATTCTCGGATCCAGAAGAAGCACGAAAATTTGCAGAACAATTACAAAAATAGACTGAGGGAGGAAGACGGATAATGAGAGTTAAAATGATCACGATTGATATGTATGTGGGTAAAGACAAAAATAGACTGAGGGATGAAGACGGGTAATGAGAGTAAAAATGATCACGATTGATATGTATGCGGGTAAAGAGGTATAAGAGTGAATAGAGACAATGAGCATACATAAATGTATCTGTACTTAGAGGAAAATATAGATAGTATAGACAAGAATTAATAAGGGAAGGTAATGGAATAGAGAGAATAAGGAGGGAATTAAAAGAGTGACCTTTGTGACATATGAAAAGTGAAATCTTTTCTGGGGGAGGCGGGGTGGGGGGAAATAGCGGTCACTGCAAAATCAGTTGACGCTTGCGAGTGGATTCGCAAATCCAAATGGAGAGGGGAGATGTGGTTGTCCGACAAGGGATAAAGGACAACTCAGGAGGTGAAGGGGAGATTGGGGATAAATAAGATAGAAATAGGAGAATAAGGAAAATGTTGGATGTTGTAGGAATGTTGTCTTATAAAGAGTTGAAAATAAGAAAACAGAAATGGAAAAGGAGGAAAGGTAATGATGGAAAAACGGAAAGAGAAGATAAACAAAATATAAAAGGGCTACGCTGAACTATATGTCTTTAAATATTAATGGAATACATAACCAAATTAAAAGGAAGAAACTACTAAATTTAAATGAATAAATGTATTCCATTAGAAAAAATAACAGATAGG
>NW_027212360.1:0-33185 GCF_036971445.1 Narcine bancroftii | reverse complement strand
TCTGATTCCCCGCGTCTGATACCCTGCCTCTGATTCCCCGCCTCTGATTCCCCATCTCTGATTCACCACCTCTGATTCCCGGCCTCTGATTCCCCATCTCTGATTCCGCACATCCGATTCCCTGCCTATGTTTCCCCACCTCTGATTCCCCGCCTCTGATTCCCCATATCTGATTCCCTGCCTCTGTTTCCCCGCCTCTGATTCCCTACCTCTGTTTCCCCATATCTGATTCCCCGCCTCTGATTCCCCAACTCTAATACCCCGCCTCTGATTCCCCAGCTCTGATTCCCCGCCTCTGATTCCCCGCATCTGATTCCCTGCCTCTGATTCCCCGCCTCTGATTCCAGGCCTCTGATTCCCATCATCTGATTCCGGCCTCTGATTCCCGGCCTCTGATTCCCTGCTTCTGATTCTGATTCCCTGCCTCTGATTCCCTATCTCTGATTCCGCACATCTGATTCCCTGCCTCTGATTCCCCACCTCTGATTCCCCATATCTGATTCCCCACCTCTGTTTCCCCGCCTCTGATTCCCCGCCTCTGTTTCCCAATATCTAAGTCCCCACCTCTGCTTCCCCAAATCTGATTCCCCACCTCTGATTTCCCAGCTCTGATTCCCTGCCTCTAATGCCCCGCATCTGATTCCCTGCATCTGATTCCAAGCCTCTGATTCCCTGCCTCTGATTCCCAACCTCTGATTCCCCACCTCTGATTCCCCATATCTGATTCCCCGCCTCTGTTTCCCCGCCTCGGATTCCCCGCCTCAGTTTCCCCATATCTGATTCCCGGCCTCTGATTCCCCGCCTCTGATTCCCCGCCTCTGATTCCCCGCCTCTGATTCCCCATCTCCGATTCCGCACATCTGATTCCCTTCCTCTGATTCCCCGCCTCTGATTCCCCGCCTCTGATTCCCTGCCTCTGATTCCCAACCTCTGATTCCCCACCTCTGATTCCCCATATCTGATTCCCCACCTCTGTTTCCCCGCCTCTGATTCCCCGCCTCTGATTCCCAACTCTGATTCCCCGCCTCTGATTCCCCAGCTCTGATTCCCCGTGTTTGATTCCCTGCCTCTGATTCCCTGCCCTGATTCCCCATCTCTGTTTCACCGCCTTTGATTCGCCACCTCTGATTCCACATATCTGATTCCCCGCCTCTGTTTCCCCGACTCTGATTCCCTTCCTCTGATTCCCAACCTCTGATTCCACACCTCTGATTCCCCATATCTGATTCCCCGCCTCAATTTCCCCATATCTGAATCCCCGCCTCTGATTCCCCAACTCTGATTCCCCGCCTCTGATTCCCCAGCTCTGATTCCCCGACTCTGATTCCCGGCGTCCGATTCCCTGCCTCTGATTCCCCGCCTCTGATTCCCCATCTCTGATTCCCCGCCTCTGATTCCCCGTGTCTGATTCCCTGCCTCTGATTCCCCGCCTCTGATTCCCCGCCTCTGATTCCCTGCCACTGATTCCCTGCCCCTGATTCCCCACCTCTGATTCCCCATATCTGATTCCCCGCCTCTGTTTCCCCGCCTCTGATTCCCCGCCTCTGATTCCCCATATCTGATTCCCTGCCTCTGATTCCCCAACTCTGATTCCCCGCCTCTGATTCCCCAGCTCTGAATCCCCGCCTCTGATTCCCCGTGTCTGATTCCCTGCCTCTGATTCCCCGCCTTGATTCCCCATCTCTGATTCACAACCTCTGATTCCCCACCTCTGATTCCCTATATTTGATTCCCAGCCTCTGTTTCCCCGCCTCTGATTCCCCGCCTCTGATTCCCCATATCTGATTCCCCGCCTCTGATTGCCCACCTCTGATTCCCCGCCTCTGATTCGCCAGCTCTGATTCCCCGCCTCTGATTCCCCGCATCTGATTCCCTGCCTCTGATTCCCCGCCTCTGATTCCCCATCTCTGATTCACCGCCTTTGATTCGCCACCTCTGATTCCCCATATCTGATTCCCCACCTCTGTTTCCCGGCCTCTGATTCCCCGCCTCTGATTCTCCATATCTCATTCCCCGCCTCTGAATCCCCATCTCTGATTCCCGGACTCTGATTCCCCACCTCTGATACCCGGCCTCTTATTCCCAGCATCTGATTCCCGGCCTCTGATTCCCGGCCTCTGATTCCCCGCTTCTGATTCTGATTCCCTGCCTCTGATTCCCCATCTCTGATTCCGCACATCTGATTCCCTGCCTCTGATTCCCCACCTCTGATTCCCCATATCTGATTCCCCGCCTCTGTTTCCCCGCCTCTGATTCCCCGCCTCTGTTTCCCTATATCTAATTCCCCACCTCTGATGCCCCAACTCTGATTCCCCGCCTCTGATTCCCCAGCTCTGATTCCCCGCCTCTGATTCCCCGCATCCGATTCCCCATATCTGATTCCCCGCCTCATTTTCCCCGCCTCTGATTCCCCGCCTCTGTTTACCAATATATGATTCCCCGCCTCTGATTCCCAACTATGATTCCCCGCCTCTGATTCCCCAGCTCTGATTCCCTGCGTCTGATTCCCTGCGTTCTATTCCCTGCCTCTGATTCCCCGCCTGTGATTCCCCATCACTGATTCACCACCTCTGATTCCCCACCTCTGATTCCCCATATCTAATTCCCCGCCTCTGTTTGCCCGCCTCTGATTCCCCGCCTCTGTTTCCCCATATCTGATTCCCCGTCTCTGAATCCCCAACTCTGATTCCCTGCCTCTGATTCCCCAGCTCTGATTCCCCGCCTTTGATTCCCCCCGTCTGATTCCCAGCCTCTGAATCCCCGTGTCTGATTTCCTGCCTCTGATTCCCCGCCTCTGATTCCCCATCTCTGATTCCTCTGATTCCCCACATCTGATTCCCCATCTCTGATTCCGCACATCCGATTCCCTGCCTCTGATTCCCCAACTCTGATTCCCCACCTCTGATTCCCCAGCTCTGATTCCCCGCCTCAGATTCCTCGCGTCTGATTCCCTGCCTCTGATTCCCCGCCTCTGATTCCCCATCTCTGATTCCCCACGTCTGATTCCCCGTGTCTGATTCCCTGCCTCTGATTCCCTGCCTCTGAATCCCAGCCTCTGATTCCCCATATCTGATTCCCCGCCTCTGATTCCCTGCCTCTGATTCCCCAGCTCTGATTCCCCGCCTTTGATTCCCCCCGTCTGATTCCCAGCCTCTGAATCCCCGTGTCTGATTTCCTGCCTCTGATTCCCCGCCTCTGATTCCCCATCTCTGATTCACCGCCTCTGATTCCCCATCTCTGATTCACCACCTCTGATTCCCCATATCTGATTCCCTGCCTCTGTTTCCCCGCCTCTGATTCCCCACCTCTGTTTCCCCATATCTGATTCCCCGCCTCTGATTCCCCAACTCTAATACCCCACCTCTGATTCCCCAGCTCTGATTCCCCGCCTCTGATTCCCCGCATCTGATTCCCTGCCTCTGATTCCCCGCCTCTGATTCCAGGCCTCTGATTCCCAGCATCTGATTCCGGCCTCTGATTCCCGGCCTCTGATTCCCTGCTTCTGATTCTGATTCCCTGCCTCTGATTCCCCATCTCTGATTCCGCACATCTGATTCCTTGCCTCTGATTCCCCACCTCTGATTCCCCATATCTGATTCCCCGCCTGGGTTTCCCCGCCTCTGATTCCCCGCCTCTGTTTCCCAATATCTAAGTCCCCGCCTCTGATTCCCCAAAACTGATTCCCCACCTCTGATTCCCCAGCTCTGATTCCCCGCCTCTGATTCCCCGCATCTGATTCCCTGCATCTGATTCCAAGCCTCTGATTCCCTGCCTCTGATTCCCAACCTCTGATTCCCCACCTCTGATTCCCCATATCTGATTCCCCGCCTCTGTTTCCCCGCCTCGGATTCCCAGCCTCTGTTTTCCCATATCTGATTCCCGGCCTCTGATTCCCCGCCTCTGATTCCCCGCCTCTGATTCCCTGCCTCTGATTCCCCATCTCCGATTCCGCACATCTGATTCCCTTCCTCTGATTCCCCGCCTCTGATTCCCCGCCTCTGATTCCCTGCCTCTGATTCCCATCCTCGGATTCCCCACCTCTGATTCCCCATATCTGATTCCCCGCCTCTGTTTCCCCGCCTCTGATGCCCCGCCTCTGATTCCCAACTCTGATTCCCCGCCTCTGATTCCCCAGCTCTGATTCCCCGTGTTTGATTCCCTGCCTCTGATTCCCTGCCCTGATTCCCCATCTCTGTTTCACCGCCTTTGATTCGCCACCTCTGATTCCCCATATCTGATTCCCCGCCTCTGTTTCCCCTACTCTGATTCCCTGCCTCTGATTCCCAACCTCTGATTCCACACCTCTGATTCCCCATATCTGATTCCTTGCCTCTATTTCCCCATATCTGATTCCCCGCCTCTGATTCCCCAACTCTGATTCCCCGCCTCTGATTCCCAAGCTCTGATTCCTCGACTCTGATTCCCAGAGTCCGATTCCCTGCCTCTGATTCCCCGCCTCTGATTCCCCATCTCTGATTCCCCGCCTCCGATTCCCCGTGTCTGATTCCCTGCCTCTGATTCCCCGCCTCTGATTCCCCGCCTCTGATTCCCTGCCACTGATTCCCTGCCCCTGATTCCCCAATTCTGATTCCCCATATCTGATTCCCCGCCTCTGTTTCCCCGCCTCTGATTCCCCGCCTCTGATTCCCCATATCAGATTCCCTGCCTCTGATTCCCCAACTCTGATTCACCGCCTCTGATTCCCCAGCTCTGAATCCCCGCCTCTGATTCCCCGCGTCTGATTCCCTGCCTCTGATTCCCCGCCTTGATTCCCCATCTCTGATTCACAACCTCTGATTCCCCACCTCTGATTCCCTATATTTGATTCCCCGCCTCTGTTTCCCCTCCTCTGATTCGCAACCTCTAATTCCCCACCTCTGATTCCCCATATCTGATTCCCCGCCTCTGTTACCCTGCCTCTGATTCCCGGCCTCTGTTTCCCCATATCTGATTCCCCTCCTCTGATTCCCCAACTCTGATTCCCCGACTCTGATTCCCCAGCTCTGATTCCCCGCCTTTTATTCCCGGCCTCTGATTCCCTGCCACTGATTCCCCGCCCCTGATTCCCCACCTCTGATTCCCCATATCTGATTCCCCGCCTCTGTTTCCCCAGCTCTGATTCCCCGCCTCTGATTCCCGGCGTCCGATTCCCTGCCTCTGATTCCCCGCCTCTGATTCCCCATCTCTGATTCACCACCTCTGATTCCCCGCCTCTGATTCCCCAGCTCTGATTCCCCGCCTCTGATTCCCGGCGTCCGATTCCCTGCCTCTGATTATCCGCCTCTGATTCCCCATCTCTGATTCACCACCTCTGATTCCCCACCTCTGATTCCCCATATCTAATTCCCCGCCTCTGTTTTCCCGCCTCTGATTCCCCGCCTCTGTTTCCCCATATCTGATTCCCCGCCTCTGAATCCCCAACTCTGATTCCCTGCCTCAGAATCCCCAGCTCTGATTCCCCCCGTCTGATTCCCAGCCTCTGAATCCCCGTGTCTGATTTCCTGCCTCTGATTCCCCGCCTCTGATTCCCCATCTCTGATTCACCGCTTCTGATTCCCCACCTCTGATTCCCCATCTCTGATTCCGCACATCCAATTCCCTGCCTCTGATTCCCCAACTCTGATTCCCCACCTCTGATTCCCCAGCTCTGATTCCCCGCCTCAGATTCCCCGCGTCTGATTCCCTGCCTCTGATTCCCCGCCTCTGATTCCCTGCCTCTGATTCCCCATATCTGATTCCCCGCCTCTGATTCCCCAACTCTGATTCCCCGCTTCTGATTCCCCAGCTCTGAATCCCCGACTCTGATTCCCCGAGTCTGATTCCCTGCCTCTGATTCCCCGCCTCTAATTCCCCATCTGTGATTCACAACCTCTGATGCCCCACCTCTGATTCCCCATATCTGATTCCCAGCCTCTGTTTCCCCGCCTCTGATTCCCCGCCTCTGATTCCCCATATCTGATTCCCCGCCTCTGATTGCCCACCTCTGATTCCCCGCGTCTGATTCACTGCCTCTGATTCCCCGCCTCTGATTCCCCATCTCTGATTCCCCGCCTCTGATTCCCCGTGTCTGATTCTCTGCCTCTGATTCCCCGCCTCTGATTCCCCATATCTGATTCCCCGCCTCTGTTTTCCCGCCTCTGATTCCCTGCCTCTGATTCCCCATATCTGATTCCCCGCCTCTGTTTCCCCATATCTGATTCCCCGCCTCTGATTCCCCAACTCTAATACCCTGCCTATGATTCCCCAGCTCTGATTCCCCGCCTCTGATTCCCCGCATCAGATTCCCTGCCTCTGATTCCCCGCCTCTGATTCCAGGCCTCTGATTCCCAGCATCTGATTCCGGCCTCTGATTCCCGGCCTCTGATTCCCTGCTTCTGAATCTGATTCCCTGCCTCTGATTTCCCATCTCTGATTCCGCACATCTGATTCCCTGCCTCTGATTCCCCACCTCTGATTCCCCATATCTGATTCCCCGCCTCTGTTTCCCCGCCTCTGATTCCCCGACTCTGTTTCCCCATATCTGATTCCCCGCCTCTGATTCCCCAACTCTGATTCCCCTCCTCTAATTCGCCAGCTATGATTCCCCGCCTCTGATTCCCTGCGTCTGATTCCCTGCCTCTGATTCCCAGCCTCTGATTCCCCTTTTCTGATTCACCACCTCTGAATCCCCACCTCTGATTCCCCATCTCTGATTCCGCACATCCGATTCCCTGCCTCTGATTCCCCGCCTCTGATTCCCCGCCTCTGATTCGCAACCTCAAATTCCCCACCTCTGATTCCCCATATCTGATTCCCCGCCTCTGTTTCCCCATATCTGATTCCCCTCCTCTGATTCCCCAACTCTGATTCCCCGCCTCTGATTCCCCAGCTCTGATTCCCCGCCTTTTATTCCCGGCCTCTGATTCCCTGCCACTGATTCCCCGCCCCTGATTCCCCACCTCTGATTCCCCAGCTCTGATTCACCGCCTCAGATTCCCCGCTTCTGATTCCCTGCCTCTGATTCCCCGCCTCTGATTCCCTGCCTCTGATTCCCCATATCTGATTCCCCGCCTCTGATTCCCCAACTCTGATTCCCCGCTTCTGATTCCCCAGCTCTGAATCCCCGACTCTGATTCCCCGAGTCTGATTCCCTGCCTCTGATTCCCCGCCTCTAATTCCCCATCTGTGATTCACAACCTCTGATGCCCCACCTCTGATTCCCCATATCTGATTCCCCGCCTCTGTTTCCCCGCCTCTGATTCCCCGCCTCTGATTCCCCATATCTGATTCCCCGCCTCTGATTGCCCACCTCTGATTCCCCGCGTCTGGTTCACTGCCTCTGATTCCCCGCCTCTGATTCCCCATATCTGATTCACCACCTCTCATTCCCGGCCTCTGATTCCCCATCTCTGATTCCGCACATCCGATTCCCTGCCTATGATTCCCCACCTCTGATTCCCGCCTCTGATTCCCCATATCTGATTCCCTGCCTCTGTTTCCCCGCCTCTGATTCCCCACTTCTGTTTCCCCATATCTGATTCCCCGCCTCTGATTCCCCAACTCTAATACCCTGCCTATGATTCCCCAGCTCTGATTCCCCGCCTCTGATTCCCCGCATCAGATTCCCTGCCTCTGATTCCCCGCCTCTGATTCCAGGACTCTGATTCCCAGCATCTGATTCCGGCCTCTGATTCCCGGCCTCTGATTCCCTGCTTCTGAATCTGATTCCCTGCCTCTGATTTCCCATCTCTGATTCCGCACATCTGATTCCCTGCCTCTTATTCCCCACCTCTGATTCCCCATATCTGATTCCCCGCCTCTGTTTCCCCGCCTCTGATTCCCCGACTCTGTTTCCCCATATCTGATTCCCCGCCTCTGATTCCCCAACTCTGATTCCCCTCCTCTAATTCGCCAGCTATGATTCCCCGCCTCTGATTCCCTGCGTCTGATTCCCTGCCTCTGATTCCCAGCCTCTGATTCCCCTTTTCTGATTCACCACCTCTGAATCCCCACCTCTGATTCCCCATCTCTGATTCCGCACATCCGATTCCCTGCCTCTGATTCCCCGCCTCTGATTCCCCGCCTCTGATTCGCAACCTCAAATTCCCCACCTCTGATTCCCCATATCTGATTCCCCGCCTCTGTATCCCTGCCTCTGATTCCCGGCCTCTTTTTCCCCATATCTGATTCCCCTCCTCTGATTCCCCAATTCTGATTCCCCGCCTCTGATTCCCCAGCTCTGATTCCCCGCCTTTTATTCCCGGCCTCTGATTCCCTGCCACTGATTCCCCGCCCCTGATTCCCCACCTCTGATTCCCCATATCTGATTCCCCGCCTCTGTTTCCCCAGCTCTGATTCCCCACCTCTGATTCCCCAGCTCTGATTCCCTGCCACTGATTCCCCGCCCCTGATTCCCCACCTCTAATTCCCCATATCTGATTACCCGCCTCTGTTTCCTCAGCTCTGATTCCCTGCCTCTGATTCCCTGCCCTGATTCCCCATCTCTGTTTCACCGCCTTTGATTCGCCACCTCTGATTCCCCATATCTGATTCCCCGACTCTGTTTCCCCACCTCTGATTCCCTGCCTCTGATTCCCAACCTCTGATTCCACACCTCTGATTCCCCATATCTGATTCCCCGCCTCTATTTCCCCATATCTGATTCCCCGCCTCTGATTCCCCAACTCTGATTCCCCGCCTCTGATTCCCCAGCTCTGATTCCCCGCCTCTGATTCCCGGCGTCCGATTCCCTGCCTCTGATTCCCCGCCTCTGATTCACCATCTCTGATTCCCCGCCTCTGATTCCTCGTGTCTGATTCCCTGCCTCTGATTCCCCGGCTCAGATTCCCCGCCTCTGATTCCCTGCCACTGATTCCCTGCCCCTGATTCCCCACCTCTGATTCCCCATATCTGATTCCCCGCCTCTGTTTCCCCGCCTCTGATTCCCCCCTCTGATTCCCCATATCTGATTCCCTGCCTCTGATTCCCCAACTCTGATTCCCCGCCTCTGATTCCCCAGCTCTGAATCCCCGCCTCTGATTCCCCGCGTCTGATTCCCTCCCTCTGATTCCCCGCCTTGATTCCCCATCTCTGATTCACAACCTCTGATTCCCCACCTCTGATTCCCCATATCTGATTCCCCGCCTCTGTTTCCCCGCCTCTGATTCCCCATATCTGATTCCCCGGCTCTGATTGCCCACCTCTGATTCCCCGCCTCTGATTCACCAGCTCTGATTCCCCGCCTCTGAATCCCCGCATCTGATTCCCTGCCTCTGATTCCCCGCCTCTGATTCCCCATCTCTGATTCACTGCCTTTGATTCGCCACCTCTGATTCACCATATCTGATTCCCCACCTCTGTTTCCCCGCCTCTGATTCCCCGCCTCTGATTCTCCATATCTCATTCCCCGCCTCTGAATCCCCATCTCTGATTCCCAGACTCTGAATCCCCACCTCTGATTCCCGGCCTCTTATTCCCAGCATCTGATTCCCGGCCTCTGATTCCCGGCCTCTGATTCCCCGCTTCTGATTCTGATTCCCTGCCTCTGATTCCCCATCTCTGATTCCGCACATCTGATTCCCTGCCTCTGATTCCCCACCTCTGATTCCCCATATCTGATTCCCCGCCTCTGTTTCACCGCCTCTGATTCCCCGCCTCTGTTTCCCCATATCTAATTCCCCACCTCTGATGCCCCAACTCTGATTCCCCACCTCTGATTCCCCAGCTCTGATTCCCCGCCTCTGATTCCCCGCATCCGATTCCCCATGTCTGATTCCCCGCCTCTGTTTCCCCGCCACTGATTCCCCGCCTCTGTTTCCCCATATCTGATTCCCCGCCTCTGTTTCCCCGCCTCTGATTCCCCGCCTCTGTTTCCCCATATCTAATTCCCCACCTCTGATGCCCCAACTCTGATTCCCCACCTCTGATTCCCCAGCTCTGATTCCCCGCCTCTGATTCCCCGCATCCGATTCCCCATGTCTGATTTCCCACCTCTGATTCCCCATATCTAATTCCCCGCCTCTGCTTGCCCGCCTCTCATTCCCCGCCTCTGTTTCCCCATCTCTGATTCACTGCCTCTGATTCCCCGTGTCTGATTCCCTTCCTTTGATTCCCCGCCTCTGATTCCCCGCATCTGATTCCCTGCCACTGATTCCCCGCCCCTGATTCCCCATCTCTGATTCACTGCCTCTGATTCCCCGTGTCTGATTCCCTTCCTTTGATTCCCCGCCTCTGATTCCCCGCCTCTGATTCCCTGCCACTGATTCCCCGCCCCTGATTCCCCACCTCTGATTCCCCATATCTTATTCCCCGCCTCTGTTTCCCCCCCTCTGATTCCCAGCCTCTGATTCCCCATATCTGATTCCCCGCCTCTGATTCCCCATATCTGATTCCCCGCCTCTATTTCCCCATATCTGCTTCGCCGCCTCTGATTCCCCAACTCTGATTCCCCAACTCTGATTCCCCGCCTCTGATTCCCCAGCTCTGATTTCCCGCCTCTGATTCCCGGCATCCGATTCCCTGCCTCTGATTCCCCGCCTCTGATTCCCCATCTCTGATTCCCCGCCTCTGATTCCCCGTGTCTGATTCCCTGCCTCTGATTCCCCGCCTCTGATTCCCCATATCTGATTCCCCGCCTCTGTTTTCCCGCCTCTGATTCCCTGCCTCTGATTCCCCATATCTGATTCCCCGCCTCTG
Organism: Narcine bancroftii; assembly: GCF_036971445.1. NCBI lineage: Eukaryota > Metazoa > Chordata > Chondrichthyes > Torpediniformes > Narcinidae > Narcine > Narcine bancroftii. Next base: position 22,511 of record NW_027212360.1, on the reverse strand, counting down.
ATTCACCAACTCTGATTCCCCGCCTCTGATTCCCCAGCTCTGAATCCCCGCCTCTGATTCCCCGCGTCTGATTCCCTGCCTCTGATTCCCCGCCTCTGATTCCCCATCTGTGATTCACAACCTCTGATGCCCCACCTCTGATTCCCCATATCTGATTCCCCGCCTCTGTTTCCCCGCCTCTGATTCCACACTTCTGATTCCCCACCTCTGATTCCCCGCCTCTGATTGCACGCCTCTGATTCCCCGCCTCTGATTCCCCGCCTCTGATTCCCCGCCTCTGATTCCCCTCCTCTGATACCCCGCCTCTGATTCCCCACCTCTGATTCCCCTCATCTGATTCCCCGCCTCTGATTCCCCGCCTCTGATTCCCTGCCTCTGATTCCCCGCCTCTGATTCCGCGCCTCTGATTCCCCGCCTATGTTTACCCGCCTCTGTTTACCCACCTGTTTCCCCGCCTCTGATTCCCCACCTCAGGTTCCCTGCCTCAGATTCCATGCCTCTGATTCCCTGCCTCTGACTCCCTGCCTCTGATTCCCTGCATCTGATTGCCCGCCTCTGATTCTCCGCCTCTGATTCCCCGCCTCTGATTCCCCACCTCTGATTCCCCGCTTCTGATTCCCTGCCTCTGATTCCCCGCCTCTGATTCAATGCCTCCCTTTCCGCTCAACTTTCCTGGCCTACTTTTCCCCACATATCTTTCCCCGCCTCTGATTTCCCGCCTCTGATTCCACGCCTCTGAATCCCCGCCTATGTTTACCCCCCTCTGTTTAACCGCCTGTTTTCCCGCCTCTGATTCCCCACCAGATTCCCTGCCTCAGATTCCCTGCCTCAGATTCCCTGCATCAGATTCCCTTCATTTGATTCCCTGCGTCTGGTTCCCTGCCTCTGATTCCCTGCCTCTGATTCCCTGCATCTGATTGCCCGCCTCTGATTCCCCGCCTCTGATTCCCCACTTCTGATTCCCCGCCTCTGATTCCCCGCCTCTGATTCCCCGCCTCTGATTCCCCACCTCTGATTCCCCGCCTCTGATTCCCCATATCTGATTCCCTGCCTCTGTTTCCCCGCCTCTGATTCCCCACCTCTGTTTCCCCATATCTGATTCCCCGCCTCTGATTCCCCAACTCTAATACCCCGCCTCTGATTCCCCAGCTCTGATTCCCCGCCTCTGATTCCCCGCATCTGATTCCCTGCCTCTGATTCCCCGCCTCTGATTCCAGGCCTCTGATTCCCAGCATCTGATTCCGGCCTCTAATTCCCGGCCTCTGATTCCCTGCTTCTGATTCTGATTCCCTGCCTCTGATTCCCCATCTCTGATTCCGCACATCTGATTCCTTGCCTCTGATTCCCCACCTCTGATTCCCCATATCTGATTCCCCGCCTGGGTTTCCCCGCCTCTGATTCCCCGCCTCTGTTTCCCAATATCTAAGTCCCCGCCTCTGATTCCCCAAATCTGATTCCCCACCTCTGATTCCCCAGCTCTGATTCCCCGCCTCTGATTCCCCGCATCTGATTCCCTGCATCTGATTCCAAGCCTCTGATTCCCTGCCTCTGATTCCCAACCTCTGATTCCCCACCTCTGATTCCCCATATCTGATTCCCCGCCTCTGTTTCCCCGCCTCGGATACCCCGCCTCTGTTTCCCCATATCTGATTCCCGGCCTCTGATTCCCCGCCTCTGATTCCCCGCCTCTGATTCCCTGCCTCTGATTCCCCATCTCCGATTCCGCACATCTGATTCCGTTCCTCTGATTCCCCGCCTCTGATTCCCCGCCTCTGTTTTCCCGCCTCTCATTCCCTGCCTCTGATTCCCCATATCTGATTCCCCGCCTCTGATTCCCCAACTCTGATTCCCCGCCTCTGATTCCCCAGCTCTGAATCCCCGCCTCTGATTCCCCGCGTCTGATTCCCTGCCTCTGATTCCCCGCCTCTGATTCCCCATCTGTGATTCAGAACCTCTGATGCCCCACCTCTGATTCCCCATATCTGATTCCCCGCCTCTGTTTCCCCGCCTCTGATTCCACACTTCTGATTCCCCTCCTCTGATTCCCCGCCTCTGATTGCACGCCTCTGATTCCCCGCCTCTGATTCCCCGCCTCTGATTCCCCGCCTCTGATTCCCCTCCTCTGATACCCCGCCTCTGATTCCCCACCTCTGATTCCCCGCATCTGATTCCCCGCCTCTGATTCCCCGCCTCTGATTCCCTGCCTCTGATTCCCCGCCTCTGATTCCGCGCCTCTGATTCCCCGCCTATGTTTACCCACCTCTGTTTACCCACCTGTTTCCACGCCTCTGATTCCCCACCTCAGATTCCCTGCCTCAGATTCCATGCCTCTGATTCCCTGCCTCTGATTCCCTGCCTCTGATTCCCTGCATCTGATTGCCCGCCTCTGATTCTCCGCCTCTGATTCCCCGCCTCTGATTCCCCACCTCTGATTCCCCGCTTCTGATTCCCTGCCTCTGATTCCCCGCCTCTGATTCAATGCCTCCCTTTCCGCTCAACTTTCCTGGCCTACTTTTCCCCACATATCTTTCCCCGCCTCTGATTTCCCGCCTCTGATTCCACGCCTCTGAATCCCCGCCTATGTTTACCCGCCTCTGTTTAACCGCCTGTTTTCCCGCCTCTGATTCCCCACCACAGATTCCCTGCCTCAGATTCCCTGCCTCAGATTCCCTGCATCAGATTCCCTTCATTTGATTCCCTGCGTCTGGTTCCCTGCCTCTGATTCCCTGCCTCTGATTCCCTGCATCTGATTGCCCGCCTCTGATTCCCCGCCTCTGATTCCCCGCCTCTGATTCCCCACCTCTGATTCCCCACTTCTGATTCCCCGCCTCTGATTCCCCGCCTCTGATTCCCCACCTCTGATTCCCCGCCTCTGATTCCCCATATCTGATTCCCTGCCTCTGTTTCCCCGCCTCTGATTCCCCACCTCTGTTTCCCCATATCTGATTCCCCGCCTCTGATTCCCCAACTCTAATACCCCGCCTCTGATTCCCCAGCTCTGATTCCCCGCCTCTGATTCCCCGCATCTGATTCCCTGCCTCTGATTCCCCGCCTCTGATTCCAGGCCTCTGATTCCCAGCATCTGATTCCGGCCTCTAATTCCCGGCCTCTGATTCCCTGCTTCTGATTCTGATTCCCTGCCTCTGATTCCCCATCTCTGATTCCGCACATCTGATTCCTTGCCTCTGATTCCCTGCATCTGATTGCCCGCCTCTGATTCCCCGCCTCTGATTCCCCGCCTCTGATTCCCCACCTCTGATTCCCCACTTCTGATTCCCCGCCTCTGATTCCCCGCCTCTGATTCCCCGCCTCTGATTCCCCACCTCTGATTCCCCGCCTCTGATTCCCCATATCTGATTCCCTGCCTCTGATTCCCCGCATCTGATTCCCTGCATCTGATTCCAAGCCTCTGATTCCCTGCCTCTGATTCCCAACCTCTGGTTCCCCACCTCCGATTCCCCATATCTGATTCCCCGCCTCTGTTTCCAAGCCTCGGATTCCCCGCCTCTGTTTCCCCATATCTGATTCCCGGCCTCTGATTCCCCGCCTCTGATTCCCCGCCTCTGATTCCCTGCCTCTGATTCCCCATCTCTGATTCCGCACATCTGATTCCCTTCCTCTGATTCCCCGCCTCTGATTCCCCGCCTCTGATTCCCTGCCTCTGATTCCCAACCTCGGATTCCCCACCTCTGATTCCCCATATCTGATTCCCCGCCTCTGATTCCCAACTCTGATTCCCCGCCTCTGATTCCCCAGCTCTGATTCCCCGTGTTTGATTCCCTGCCTCTGATTCCCTGCCCTGATTCCCCATCTCTGTTTCACCGCCTTTCATTCGCCACCTCTGATTCCCCATATCTGATTACCCGCCTCTGTTTCCCCAACTCTGATTCCCTGCCTCTGATTCCCAACCTCTGATTCCACACCTCTGATTCCCCATATCTGATTCCCCGCCTCTATTTCCCAATATCTGATTCCCCGCCTCTGATTCCCCAACTCTGATTCCCCGCCTCTGATTCCCCAGCTCTGATTCCCCGACTCTGATTCCCGGAGTCCGATTCCCTGCCTCTGATTCCCCGCCTCTGATTCCCCATCTCTGATTCCCCGCCTCTGATTCCCCGTGTCTGATTCCCTGCCTCTGATTCCCCACCTCTGATTCCCCGCCTCTGATTCCCTGCCACTGATTCCCTGCCCCTGATTCCCCAATTCTGATTCCCCATATCTGATTCCCCGCCTCTGTTTCCCCGCCTCTGATTCCCCACCTCTGATTCCCCATATCTGATTCCCTGCCTCTGATTCCCCAACTCTGATTCACCGCCTCTGATTCCCCAGCTCTGAATCCCCGCCTCTGATTCCCCGCGTCTGATTCCCTGCCTCTGATTCCCCGCCTTGATTCCCCATCTCTGATTCACAACCTCTGATTCCCCACCTCTGATTCCCTATATTTGATTCCCCGCCTCTGTTTCCCCGCCTCTGATTCACTGCCTCTGATTCCCCACATCTGATTCCCCATCTCTGATTCCGCACAACCGATTCCCTGCCTATGATTCCCCGACTCTGATTCCCCACCTCTGATTCCCCAGCTCTGATTCCCCGCCTCTGATTCCCCGCGTCTGATTCCCTGCCTGTGATTCCCCACCTCTGATTCCCCATCTCTGATTCCCCACCTCTGATTCCCCGTGTCTGATTCCCTTCCTTTGATTCCCCGCCTCTGATTCCCCGCCTCTGATTCCCTGCCACTGATTCCCCGCCCCTGATTCCCCACCTCTGATTCCCCATATCTTATTCCCAGCCTCTGTTTCCCCCCCCCCCTGATTCCCAGCCTCTGATTCCCCATATCTGATTCCCCGCCTCTGATTCCCCATATCTGATTCCCCGCCTCTATTTCCCCATATCTGCTTCGCCGCCTCTGATTCCCCAACTCTGATTCCCCGCCTCTGATTCCCCAGCTCTGATTTCCCGCCTCTGATTCCCGGCATCCGATTCCCTGCCTCTGATTCCCCGCCTCTGATTCCCCATCTCTGATTCCCCGCCTCTGATTCCCCGTGTCTGATTCCCTGCCTCTGATTCCCCGCCTCTGATTCCCCATATCTGATTCCCCGCCTCTGTTTTCCCGCCTCTGATTCCCTGCCTCTGATTCCCCATATCTGATTCCCCGCCTCTGATTCCCCAACTCTGATTCCCAGCCTCTGATTCCCCAGCTCTGAATCCCCGCTTCTGATTCCCCGCGTCTGATTCCCTGCCTCTGATTCCCCGCCTCTGATTCCCCGCCTCTGATTCCCCGCCTCTGATTCCCCTCCTCTGATACCACGCCTCTGATTCCCCACCTCTGATTCCCCGCATCTGATTCCCCGCCTCTGATTCCCCGCCTCTGATTCCCTGCCTCTGATTCCCCGCCTCTGATTCCGCGCCTCTGATTCCCCGCCTATGTTTACCCGCCTCTGTTTACCCACCTGTTTCCCCGCCTCTGATTCCCCACCTCAGGTTCCCTGCCTCAGATTCCATGCCTCTGTTTCCCTGCCTCTGACTCCCTGCCTCTGATTCCCTGCATCTGATTGCCCGCCTCTGATTCTCCGCCTCTGACTCCCCGCCTCTGATTCCCCACCTCTGATTCCCCGCTTCTGATTCCCTGCCTCTGATTCCCCGCCTCTGATTCAATGCCTCCCTTTCCGCTCAACTTTCCTGGCCTACTTTTCCCCACATATCTTTCCCCGCCTCTGATTTCCCGCCTCTGATTCCACGCCTCTGAATCCCCGCCTATGTTTACCCGCCTCTGTTTAACCGCCTGTTTTCCCGCCTCTGATTCCCCACCAGATTCCCTGCCTCAGATTCCCTGCCTCAGATTCCCTGCATCAGATTCCCTTCATTTGATTCCCTGCGTCTGGTTCCCTGCCTCTGATTCCCTGCCTCTGATTCCCTGCATCTGATTGCCCGCCTCTGATTCCCCGCCTCTGATTCCCCACTTCTGATTCCCCGCCTCTGATTCCCCGCCTCTGATTCCCCGCCTCTGATTCCCCACCTCTGATTCCCCGCCTCTGATTCCCCATATCTGATTCCCTGCCTCTGTTTCCCCGCCTCTGATTCCCCACCTCTGTTTCCCCATATCTGATTCCCCGCCTCTGATTCCCCAACTCTAATACCCCGCCTCTGATTCCCCAGCTCTGATTCCCCGCCTCTGATTCCCCGCATCTGATTCCCTGCCAATGATTCCCCGCCTCTGATTCCAGGCCTCTGATTCCCAGCATCTGATTCCGGCCTCTAATTCCCGGCCTCTGATTCCCTGCTTCTGATTCTGATTCCCTGCCTCTGATTCCCCATCTCTGATTCCGCACATCTGATTCCTTGCCTCTGATTCCCCACCTCTGATTCCCCATATCTGATTCCCCGCCTGGGTTTCCCCGCCTCTGATTCACCACCTCATATTCGCCACCTCAGGTTCCCTACCTCTGATTCCCTGCCTCTGATTCCCCGCATCTGATTCCCTGCATCTGATTCCAAGCCTCTGATTCCCTGCCTCTGATTCCCAACCTCTGATTCCCCACCTCTGATTCCCCATATCTGATTCCCCGCCTCTGTTTCCCCGCCTCGGATTCCCCGCCTCTGTTTCCCCATATCTGATTCCCGGCCTCTGATTCCCCGCCTCTGATTCCCCGCCTCTGATTCCCTGCCTCTGATTCCCCATCTCCGATTCAGCACATCTGATTCCCTTCCTCTGATTCCCCGCCTCTGATTCCCCGCCTCTGTTTTCCCGCCTCTCATTCCCTGCCTCTGATTCCCCATATCTGATTCCCCGCCTCTGATTCCCCAACTCTGATTCCCCGCCTCTGATTCCCCAGCTCTGAATCCCCGCCTCTGATTCCCCGCGTCTGATTCCCTGCCTCTGATTCCCCGCCTCTGATTCCCCATCTGTGATTCACAACCTCTGATGCCCCACCTCTGATTCCCCATATCTGATTCCCCGCCTCTGTTTCCCCGCCTCTGATTCCACACTTCTGATTCCCCTCCTCTGATTCCCCGCCTCTGATTGCACGCCTCTGATTCCCCGCCTCTGATTCCCCGCCTCTGATTCCCCGCCTCTGATTCCCCTCCTCTGATACCCCGCCTCTGATTCCCCACCTCTGATTCCCCGCATCTGATTCCCCGCCTCTGATTCCCCGCCTCTGATTCCCTGCCTCTGATTCCCCGCCTCTGATTCCGCGCCTCTGATTCCCCGCCTATGTTTACCCACCTCTGTTTACCCACCTGTTTCCACGCCTCTGATTCCCCACCTCAGATTCCCTGCCTCAGATTCCATGCCTCTGATTCCCTGCCTCTGATTCCCTGCCTCTGATTCCCTGCATCTGATTGCCCGCCTCTGATTCTCCGCCTCTGATTCCCCGCCTCTGATTCCCCACCTCTGATTCCCCGCTTCTGATTCCCTGCCTCTGATTCCCCGCCTCTGATTCAATGCCTCCCTTTCCGCTCAACTTTCCTGGCCTACTTTTCCCCACATATCTTTCCCCGCCTCTGATTTCCCGCCTCTGATTCCACGCCTCTGAATCCCCGCCTATGTTTACCCGCCTCTGTTTAACCGCCTGTTTTCCCGCCTCTGATTCCCCACCACAGATTCCCTGCCTCAGATTCCCTGCCTCAGATTCCCTGCATCAGATTCCCTTCATTTGATTCCCTGCGTCTGGTTCCCTGCCTCTGATTCCCTGCCTCTGATTCCCTGCATCTGATTGCCCGCCTCTGATTCCCCGCCTCTGATTCCCCGCCTCTGATTCCCCACCTCTGATTCCCCACTTCTGATTCCCCGCCTCTGATTCCCCGCCTCTGATTCCCCGCCTCTGATTCCCCACCTCTGATTCCCCGCCTCTGATTCCCCATATCTGATTCCCTGCCTCTGTTTCCCCGCCTCTGATTCCCCACCTCTGTTTCCCCATATCTGATTCCCCGCCTCTGATTCCCCAACTCTAATACCCCGCCTCTGATTCCCCAGCTCTGATTCCCCGCCTCTGATTCCCCGCATCTGATTCCCTGCCTCTGATTCCCCGCCTCTGATTCCAGGCCTCTGATTCCCAGCATCTGATTCCGGCCTCTAATTCCCGGCCTCTGATTCCCTGCTTCTGATTCTGATTCCCTGCCTCTGATTCCCCATCTCTGATTCCGCACATCTGATTCCTTGCCTCTGATTCCCCACCTCTGATTCCCCATATCTGATTCCCCGCCTGGGTTTCCCCGCCTCTGATTCCCCGCCTCTGTTTCCCAATATCTAAGTCCCCGCCTCTGATTCCCCAAATCTGATTCCCCACCTCTGATTCCCCAGCTCTGATTCCCCGCCTCTGATTCCCCGCATCTGATTCCCTGCATCTGATTCCAAGCCTCTGATTCCCTGCCTCTGATTCCCAACCTCTGGTTCCCCACCTCTGATTCCCCATATCTGATTCCCCGCCTCTGTTTCCCCGCCTCGGATTCCCCGCCTCTGTTTCCCCATATTTGATTCCCGGCCTCTGATTCCCCGCCTCTGATTCCCCGCCTCTGATTCCCCATCTCTGATTCCGCACATCTGATTCCCTTCCTCTGAGTCCCCGCCTCTGATTCCCCGCCTCTGATTCCCTGCCTCTGATTCCCAACCTCGGATTCCCCACCTCTGATTCCCCATATCTGATTCCCCGCCTCTGATTCCCAACTCTGATTCCCCGCCTCTGATTCCCCAGCTCTGATTCCCCGTGTTTGATTCCCTGCCTCTGATTCCCTGCCCTGATTCCCCATCTCTGTTTCACCGCCTTTCATTCGCCACCTCTGATTCCCCATATCTGATTACCCGCCTCTGTTTTCCCGACTCTGATTCCCTGCCTCTGATTCCCAACCTCTGATTCCACACCTCTGATTCCCCATATCTGATTCCCCGCCTCTATTTCCCCATATCTGATTCCCCGCCTCTGATTCCCCAACTCTGATTCCGCACATCTGATTCCTTGCCTCTGATTCCCCACCTCTGATTCCCCATATCTGATTCCCCGCCTGGGTTTCCCCGCCTCTGATTCCCCGCCTCTGTTTCCCAATATCTAAGTCCCCGCCTCTGATTCCCCAAATCTGATTCCCCACCTCTGATTCCCCAGCTCTGATTCCCCGCCTCTGATTCCCCGCATCTGATTCCCTGCATCTGATTCCAAGCCTCTGATTCCCTGCCTCTGATTCCCCACCTCTGATTCCCCGCCTCTGATTCCCCATATCTGATTCCCTGCCTCTGTTTCCCCTCCTCTGATTCCCCACCTCTGTTTCCCCATATCTGATTCCCCGCCTCTGATTCCCCAACTCTAATACCCCGCCTCTGATTCCCCAGCTCTGATTCCCCGCCTCTGATTCCCCGCATCTGATTCCCTGCCTCTGATTCCCCGCCTCTGATTCCAGGCCTCTGATTCCCAGCATCTGATTCCGGCCTCTAATTCCCGGCCTCTGATTCCCTGCTTCTGGTTCTGATTCCCTGCCTCTGATTCCCCATCTCTGATTCCGCACATCTGATTCCTTGCCTCTGATTCCCTGCATCTGATTGCCCGCCTCTGATTCCCCGCCTCTGATTCCCCGCCTCTGATTCCCCACCTCTGATTCCCCACTTCTGATTCCCCGCCTCTGATTCCCCGCCTCTGATTCCCCGCCTCTGATTCCCCACCTCTGATTCCCCGCCTCTGATTCCCCATATCTGATTCCCTGCCTCTGATTCCCCGCATCTGATTCCCTGCATCTGATTCCAAGCCTCTGATTCCCTGCCTCTGATTCCCAACCTCTGGTTCCCCACCTCCGATTCCCCATATCTGATTCCCCGCCTCTGTTTCCCCGCCTCGGATTCCCCGCCTCTGTTTCCCCATATCTGATTCCCGGCCTCTGATTCCCCGCCTCTGATTCCCCGCCTCTGATTCCCTGCCTCTGATTCCCCATCTCTGATTCCGCACATCTGATTCCCTTCCTCTGATTCCCCGCCTCTGATTCCCCGCCTCTGATTCCCTGCCTCTGATTCCCAACCTCGGATTCCCCACCTCTGATTCCCCATATCTGATTCCCCGCCTCTGATTCCCAACTCTGATTCCCCGCCTCTGATTCCCCAGCTCTGATTCCCCGTGTTTGATTCCCTGCCTCTGATTCCCTGCCCTGATTCCCCATCTCTGTTTCACCGCCTTTCATTCGCCACCTCTGATTCCCCATATCTGATTACCCGCCTCTGTTTCCCCGACTCTGATTCCCTGCCTCTGATTCCCAACCTCTGATTCCACACCTCTGATTCCCCATATCTGATTCCCCGCCTCTATTTCCCCATATCTGATTCCCCGCCTCTGATTCCCCAACTCTGATTCCCCGCCTCTGATTCCCCAGCTCTGATTCCCCGACTCTGATTCCCGGAGTCCGATTCCCTGCCTCTGATTCCCCGCCTCTGATTCCCCATCTCTGATTCCCCGCCTCTGATTCCCCGTGTCTGATTCCCTGCCTCTGATTCCCCACCTCTGATTCCCCGCCTCTGATTCCCTGCCACTGATTCCCTGCCCCTGATTCCCCAATTCTGATTCCCCATATCTGATTCCCCGCCTCTGTTTCCCCGCCTCTGATTCCCCACCTCTGATTCCCCATATCTGATTCCCAGCCTCTGATTCCCCAACTCTGAATCCCCGCCTCTGATTCCCCGCGTCTGATTCCCTGCCTCTGATTCCCCGCCTTGATTCCCCATCTCTGATTCACAACCTCTGATTCCCCACCTCTGATACCCTATATTTGATTCCCCGCCTCTGTTTCCCCGCCTCTGATTCACTGCCTCTGATTCCCCACATCTGATTCCCCATCTCTGATTCTGCACAACCGATTCCCTGCCTATGATTCCCCGACTCTGATTCCCCACCTCTGATTCCCCAGCTCTGATTCCCCGCCTCTGATTCCCCGCGTCTGATTCCCAGCCTGTGATTCCCCGCCTCTGATTCCCCATCTCTGATTCCCCACCTCTGATTCCCCGTGTCTGATTCCCTTCCTTTGATTCCCCGCCTCTGATTCCCCGCCTCTGATTCCCTGCCACTGATTCCCCGCCCCTGATTCCCCACCTCTGATTCCCCATATCTTATTCCCAGCCTCTGTTTCCCCCCCCCCTGATTCCCAGCCTCTGATTCCCCATATCTGATTCCCCGCCTCTGATTCCCCATATCTGATTCCCCGCCTCTATTTCCCCATATCTGCTTCGCCGCCTCTGATTCCCCAACTCTGATTCCCCGCCTCTGATTCCCCAGCTCTGATTTCCCGCCTCTGATTCCCGGCATCCGATTCCCTGCCTCTGATTCCCCGCCTCTGATTCCCCATCTCTGATTCCCCGCCTCTGATTCCCCGTGTCTGATTCCCTGCCTCTGATTCCCAGCCTCTGATTCCCCATATCTGATTCCCCGCCTCTGTTTTCCCGCCTCTGATTCCCTGCCTCTGATTCCCCATATCTGATTCCCCGCCTCTGATTCCCCAACTCTGATTCCCAGCCTCTGATTCCCCAGCTCTGAATCCCCGCTTCTGATTCCCCGCGTCTGATTCCCTGCCTCTGATTCCCCGCCTCTGATTCCCCGCCTCTGATTCCCCGCCTCTGATTCCCCTCCTCTGATACCCCGCCTCTGATTCCCCACCTCTGATTCCCCGCATCTGATTCCCCGCCTCTGATTCCTCGCCTCTGATTCCCTGCCTCTGATTCCCCGCCTCTGATTCCGCGCCTCTGATTCCCCGCCTATGTTTACCCACCTCTGTTTACCCACCTGTTTCCCCGCCTCTGATTCCCCACCTCAGGTTCCCTGCCTCAGATTCCATGCCTCTGATTCCCTGCCTCTGACTCCCTGCCTCTGATTCCCTGCATCTGATTGCCCGCCTCTGATTCTCCGCCTCTGATTCCCCGCCTCTGATTCCCCACCTCTGATTCCCCGCTTCTGATTCCCTGCCTCTGATTCCCCGCCTCTGATTCAATGCCTCCCTTTCCGCTCAACTTTCCTGGCCTACTTTTCCCCACATATCTTTCCCCGCCTCTGATTTCCCGCCTCTGATTCCACGCCTCTGAATCCCCGCCTATGTTTACCCGCCTCTGTTTAACCGCCTGTTTTCCCGCCTCTGATTCCCCACCAGATTCCCTGCCTCAGATTCCCTGCCTCAGATTCCCTGCATCAGATTCCCTTCATTTGATTCCCTGCGTCTGGTTCCCTGCCTCTGATTCCCTGCCTCTGATTCCCTGCATCTGATTGCCCGCCTCTGATTCCCCGCCTCTGATTCCCCACTTCTGATACCCCGCCTCTGATTCCCCGCCTCTGATTCCCCGCCTCTGATTCCCCACCTCTGATTCCCCGCCTCTGATTCCCCATATCTGATTCCCTGCCTCTGTTTCCCCGCCTCTGATTCCCCACCTCTGTTTCCCCATATCTGATTCCCCGCCTCTGATTCCCCAACTCTAATACCCCGCCTCTGATTCCCCAGCTCTGATTCCCCGCCTCTGATTCCCCGCATCTGATTCCCTGCCAATGATTCCCCGCCTCTGATTCCAGGCCTCTGATTCCCAGCATCTGATTCCGGCCTCTAATTCCCGGCCTCTGATTCCCTGCTTCTGATTCTGATTCCCTGCCTCTGATTCCCCATCTCTGATTCCGCACATCTGATTCCTTGCCTCTGATTCCCCACCTCTGATTCCCCATATCTGATTCCCCGCCTGGGTTTCCCCGCCTCTGATTCACCACCTCATATTCGCCACCTCAGGTTCCCTACCTCTGATTCCCTGCCTCTGATTCCCCGCATCTGATTCCCTGCATCTGATTCCAAGCCTCTGATTCCCTGCCTCTGATTCCCAACCTCTGATTCCCCACCTCTGATTCCCCATATCTGATTCCCCGCCTCTGTTTCCCCGCCTCGGATTCCCCGCCTCTGTTTCCCCATATCTGATTCCCGGCCTCTGATTCCCCGCCTCTGATTCCCCGCCTCTGATTCCCTGCCTCTGATTCCCCATCTCCGATTCCGCACATCTGATTCCCTTCCTCTGATTCCCCGCCTCTGATTCCCCGCCTCTGTATTCCCGCCTCTCATTCCCTGCCTCTGATTCCCCATATCTGATTCCCCGCCTCTGATTCCCCAACTCTGATTCCCCGCCTCTGATTCCCCAGCTCTGAATCCCCGCCTCTGATTCCCCGCGTCTGATTCCCTGCCTCTGATTCCCCGCCTCTGATTCCCCATCTGTGATTCACAACCTCTGATGCCCCACCTCTGATTCCCCATATCTGATTCCCCGCCTCTGTTTCCCCGCCTCTGATTCCACACCTGATTCCCCTCCTCTGATTCCCCGCCTCTGATTGCACGCCTCTGATTCCCCGCCTCTGATTCCCCGCCTCTGATTCCCCGCCTCTGATTCCCCTCCTCTGATACCCCGCCTCTGATTCCCCACCTCTGATTCCCCGCATCTGATTCCCCGCCTCTGATTCCCCGCCTCTGATTCCCTGCCTCTGATTCCCCGCCTCTGATTCCGCGCCTCTGATTCCCCGCCTATGTTTACCCACCTCTGTTTACCCACCTGTTTCCACGCCTCTGATTCCCCACCTCAGATTCCCTGCCTCAGATTCCATGCCTCTGATTCCCTGCCTCTGATTCCCTGCCTCTGATTCCCTGCATCTGATTGCCCGCCTCTGATTCTCCGCCTCTGATTCCCCGCCTCTGATTCCCCACCTCTGATTCCCCGCTTCTGATTCCCTGCCTCTGATTCCCCGCCTCTGATTCAATGCCTCCCTTTCCGCTCAACTTTCCTGGCCTACTTTTCCCCACATATCTTTCCCCGCCTCTGATTTCCCGCCTCTGATTCCACGCCTCTGAATCCCCGCCTATGTTTACCCGCCTCTGTTTAACCGCCTGTTTTCCCGCCTCTGATTCCCCACCACAGATTCCCTGCCTCAGATTCCCTGCCTCAGATTCCCTGCATCAGATTCCCTTCATTTGATTCCCTGCGTCTGGTTCCCTGCCTCTGATTCCCTGCCTCTGATTCCCTGCATCTGATTGCCCGCCTCTGATTCCCCGCCTCTGATTCCCCGCCTCTGATTCCCCACCTCTGATTCCCCACTTCTGATTCCCCGCCTCTGATTCCCCGCCTCTGATTCCCCGCCTCTGATTCCCCACCTCTGATTCCCCGCCTCTGATTCCCCATATCTGATTCCCTGCCTCTGTTTCCCCGCCTCTGATTCCCCACCTCTGTTTCCCCATATCTGATTCCCCGCCTCTGATTCCCCAACTCTAATACCCCGCCTCTGATTCCCCAGCTCTGATTCCCCGCCTCTGATTCCCCGCATCTGATTCCCTGCCTCTGATTCCCCGCCTCTGATTCCAGGCCTCTGATTCCCAGCATCTGATTCCGGCCTCTAATTCCCGGCCTCTGATTCCCTGCTTCTGATTCTGATTCCCTGCCTCTGATTCCCCATCTCTGATTCCGCACATCTGATTCCTTGCCTCTGATTCCCCACCTCTGATTCCCCATATCTGATTCCCCGCCTGGGTTTCCCCGCCTCTGATTCCCCGCCTCTGTTTCCCAATATCTAAGTCCCCGCCTCTGATTCCCCAAATCTGATTCCCCACCTCTGATTCCCCAGCTCTGATTCCCCGCCTCTGATTCCCAACCTCTGGTTCCCCACCTCTGATTCCCCATATCTGATTCCCCGCCTCTGTTTCCCCGCCTCGGATTCCCCGCCTCTGTTTCCCCATATCTGATTCCCGGCCTCTGATTCCCCGCCTCTGATTCCCCGCCTCTGATTCCCCATCTCTGATTCCGCACATCTGATTCCCTTCCTCTGATTCCCCGCCTCTGATTCCCCGCCTCTGATTCCCTGCCTCTGATTCCCAACCTCGGATTCCCCACCTCTGATTCCCCATATCTGATTCCCCGCCTCTGATTCCCAACTCTGATTCCCCGCCTCTGATTCCCCAGCTCTGATTCCCCGTGTTTGATTCCCTGCCTCTGATTCCCTGCCCTGAATCCCCATCTCTGTTTCACCGCCTTTCATTCGCCACCTCTGATTCCCCATATCTGATTACCCGCCTCTGTTTTCCCGACTCTGATTCCCTGCCTCTGATTCCCAACCTCTGATTCCACACCTCTGATTCCCCATATCTGATTCCCCGCCTCTATTTCCCCATATCTGATTCCCCGCCTCTGATTCCCCAACTCTGATTCCCCGCCTCTGATTCCCCAGCTCTGATTCCCCGACTCTGATTCCCGGAGTCCGATTCCCTGCCTCTGATTCCCCGCCTCTGATTCCCCATCTCTGATTCCCCGCCTCTGATTCCCCGTGTCTGATTCCCTGCCTCTGATTCCCCGCCTCTGATTCCCCGCCTCTGATTCCCTGCCACTGATTCCCTGCCCCTGATTCCCCAATTCTGATTCCCCATATCTGATTCCCCGCCTCTGTTTCCCCGCCTCTGATTCCCCACCTCTGATTCCCCATATCTGATTCCCTGCCTCTGATTCCCCAACTCTGATTCACCGCCTCTGATTCCCCAGCTCTGAATCCCCGCCTCTGATTCCCCGCGTCTGATTCCCTGCCTCTGATTCCCCGCCTTGATTCCCCATCTCTGATTCACAACCTCTGATTCCCCACCTCTGATTCCCTATATTTGATTCCCCGCCTCTGTTTCCCCGCCTCTGATTCACTGCCTCTGATTCCCCACATCTGATTCCCCATCTCTGATTCCGCACAACCGATTCCCTGCCTATGATTCCCCGACTCTGATTCCCCACCTCTGATTCCCCAGCTCTGATTCCCCGCCTCTGATTCCCCGCGTCTGATTCCCTGCCTCTGATTCCCCGCCTCTGATTCCAGGCCTCTCATTCCCAGCATCTGATTCCGGCCTCTGATTCCCGGCCTCTGATTCCCTGCTTCTGATTCTGATTCCCTGCCTCTGATTCCCCATCTCTGATTCCGCACATCTGATTCCTTGCCTCTGATTCCCCACCTCTGATTCCCCATATCTGATTCCCCGCCTGGGTTTCCCCGCCTCTGATTCCCCGCCTCTGTTTCCCAATATCTAAGTCCCCGCCTCTGATTCCCCAAATCTCATTCCCCACCTCTGATTCCCCAGCTCTGATTTCCCGCCTCTGATTCCCCGCATCTGATTCCCTGCATCTGATTCCAAGCCTCTGATTCCCTGCCTCTGATTCCCAACCTCTGATTCCCCACCTCTGATTCCCCATATCTGATTCCCCGCCTCTGTTTCCCCGACTCGGATTCCCCGCCTCTGTTTCCCCATATCCGATTCCCGGCCTCTGATTCCCCGCCTCTGATTCCCCGCCTCTGATTCCCTGCCTCTGATTCCCCATCTCCGATTCCGCACATCTGATTCCCTTCCTCTGATTCCCCGCCTCTGATTTTCCGCCTCTGATTCCCTGCCTCTGATTCCCAACCTCGGATTCCCCACCTCTGATTCCCCATATCTGATTCCCCGCCTCTGTTTCCCCGCCTCTGATTCCCGCCTCTGATTCCCAACTCTGATTCCCCGCCTCTGATTCCCAGCTCTGATTCCCGTGTTTGATTCCCTGCCTCTGATTCCCTGCCCTGATTCCCCATCTCCTTGATTCGCCACCTCTGATTCCCATATCTGATTCCCCAGCCTCTGTTTCACCGACTCTGATTCCCAGACTCTGATTCCACCTCTGATTCCAACTGATCAGATCTGATTTCCCCATATCTGATTCCCCGCCTATTCCCCATATCTGATTCCCGCCTCTGATTCCCCAACTCTGATTCCCGCCTCTGATTCCCGACTCTGATTCCCGCATCCGATCCGCTGCTCTGATTCCCCGCCTCTGATTCCCAGCCTCTGATTCCCCGCCTCTGATTCCCCGTGTCTGATTCCCGCCTGATCCCTTCTGATTCCCCGCCTCTGATTCCCCGCCTGATTCCTGCCACTGATTCCCTGCCCCTGATTCCCACCTCTGATTCCCCACATCTGATTCCCCGCCTCTGTTTCCCCGCCTCTGATTCCACGCCTCTGATTCCCCATATATCTGATTCCCAGCCTGATCCTCTGATTCCCCGCCTCTGATTCCCCAGCTCTGAATCCCAGCTCTGATTCCCGCGTCTGATTCCCTCTGCCTCTGATTCCCCGCCTTGATTCCCCATCTCTGATTCACAACCTCTGATTCCCCACCTCTGATTCCCTATATTTGATTCCCCGCCTCTGTTTCCCCGCTCTGATTCCCGCCTCTGATTCCCCATATCTGCTGATTCCCGCCTCTGATTGCCCACTCTGATTCCCACCTCTGATTCCCAGCCTCTGATTCGCCAGCCTCTGATTCCCCCGCCTCTGATCTTTCCCTGCCTCTGTTCCCCGCCTCTGATTCCCCGATCCCTCTGATTCTCCACCTTGATCCGCCTCTCTGATTCCCACCTCTGATTCCCCACTCTGATTCCCAGCCTCTGATTCCCGGCCTCTGATTCCCGGCCTCTGATTCCCGGCCTCTGATTCCCGGCCTCTGATTCCTGCTTCTGCCTTCTGATTCCCTGCCTCTGATTCCCCATCTCTGAATCCGCACATCTGATTCCCCTGTCCCCTCTGTTTCCCCGCCTCTGATTCCCCTTATCTCCCTTGTTTCCCCTGATCTCTGATTCCCGCCTCTGTTTCCCCAGCTCTGATTCCCCGCCTCTGATTCCCTGCATCCTGAATCCCCCCTCTGATTCCCCACTCTGATTCCCGCCTCTGATTCCCCGCCTCTGATTCCGCCAATCTGATTCCCGCCTCTGATTCCCCTACTCTGATTCCCCCCCGCCTCTGATTCCCGCCTCTGATTCCTCAGCCTCTGATTCCCTGCTTCCCGCTCTGATTCCCCTGATCCCTCTCTGATTCCCAGCCTCTGATTCCCAGCCTGTGATTCCCCATCATCTGATCACCACCTCTGATCCCTCTGATTCCCCATATCTAATTCCCCGCCTCTGTTTGCCCGCCTCTGATTCCCCGCCTCTGTTTCCCCATATCTGATTCCCCGCCTCTGAATCCCCAACTTGATTCCTGCCTCAGATTCCCAGCTCTGATTCCCCACCTTTGATTCCCCCCGTCTGATTCCCAGCCTCTGAATCCCCGTGTCTGATTTCCTGCCTCTGATTCCCCGCCTCTGATTCCCCATCTCTGATTCACCGCCTCTGATTCCCCACCTCTGATTCCCCCTCTCTGATTCCGCCACATCTGCCTCTGATTCCCCAACTCTGATTCCCACCTCTGATTCCCCAGCTCCTGATTCCCCGACTCAGATTCCCCGCGTCTGATTCCCTGCCTCTGATTCCCCGCCTCTGATTCCCTGCCTCTGATTCCCCATCCTCTGATTCCCCGCCTCTGATCCCAACTCTGATTCCCCGCTTCTGATTCCCCAGCTCTGAATCCCCGCCTCCGATTCCTGCGTCTGATTCCCTGCCTCGCCTCTGATTCCCCGCCTCTGATTCCCCATCTGTGATTCACAACCTCTGATGCCCCACCTCTGATTCCCCATATCTGATTCCCTGCCTCTGTTTCCCCGCCTCTGATTCCCCACCTCTGTTTCCCCATATCTGATTCCCCGCCTCTGATTCCCCAACTCTAATACCCCGCCTCTGATTCCCCAGCTCTGATTCCCCGCCTCTGATTCCCCGCATCTGATTCCCTGCCTCTGATTCCCCGCCTCTGATTCCAGGCCTCTGATTCCCAGCATCTGATTCCGGCCTCTGATTCCCGGCCTCTGATTCCCTTCTTCTGATTCTGATTCCCTGCCTCTGATTCCCCATATCTGATTCCCCGCCTCTGTTTCCCCGCCTCTGATTCCCCGCCTCTGATTCCCAACTCTGATTCCCCGCCTCTGATTCCCCAGCTCTGATTCCCCGTGTTTGATTCCCTGCCTCTGATTCCCTGCCCTGATTCCCCATCTCTGTTTCACCGCCTTTGATTCGCCACCTCTGATTCCCCATATCTGATTCCCCGCCTCTGTTTCCCCGACTCTGATTCCCTGCCTCTGATTCCCAACCTCTGATTCCACACCTCTGATTCCCCATATCTGATTCCCCGCCTCTATTTCCCCATATCTGATTCCCCGCCTCTGATTCCCCAACTCTGATTCCCCGCCTCTGATTCCCCAGCTCTGATTCCCCGACTCTGATTCCCGGAATCCGATTCCCTGCCTCTGATTCCCCGCCTCTGATTCCCCATCTCTGATTCCCCGCCTCTGATTCCCCGTGTCTGATTCCCTGCCTTTGATTCCCCGCCTCTGATTCCCCGCCTCTGATTCCCTGCCACTGATTCCCTGCCCCTGATTCCCCACCTCTGATTCCCCACATCTGATTCCCCGCCTCTGTTTCCCCGCCTCTGATTCCCCGCCTCTGATTCCCCATATCTGATTCCCTGCCTCTGATTCCCCAACTCTGATTCCCCGCCTCTGATTCCCCAGCTCTGAATCCCCGCCTCTGATTCCCCGCGTCTGATTCCCTGCCTCTGATTCCCCGCCTTGATTCCCCATCTCTGATTCACAACCTCTGATTCCCCACCTCTGATTCCCTATATTTGATTCCCCGCCTCTGTTTCCCCGCCTCTGATTCCCCGCCTCTGATTCCCCATATCTGATTCCCCGCCTCTGATTGCCCACCTCTGATTCCCAGCCTCTGATTCGCCAGCTCTGATTCCCCGCCTCTGATTCCACGCATCTGATTCCCTGCCTCTGATTCCCCGCCTCTGATTCCCCATCTCTGATTCACCGCCTTTGATTCGCCACCTCTGATTCCCCATATCTGATTCCCCACCTCTGATTCCCGGCCTCTTATTCCCAGCATCTGATTCCAGGCATCTGATTACCGGCCTCTGATTCCCCGCTTCTGATTCTGATTCCCTGCCTCTTATTCCCCATCTCTGATTCGCACATCTGATTCCCTGCCTCTGATTCCCCACCTCTGATTCCCCATATCTGATTCCCCGCCTCTGTTTCCCGCCTCTGATTCCCCGCCTCTGTTTCCCTATATCTAATTCCCCACCTCTGATGCCCCAACTCTGATTCCCCACCTCTGATTCCCCAGCTCTGATTCCCCGCCTCTGATTCCCTGAATCCGATTCCCATATCTGATTCCCCGCCTCTGTTTCACCGCCTCTGATTCCCCGCCTCTGTTTCCCCATATCTGATTCCCGCCTCTGATTCCCAACTATGAATCCCCTCCTCTGATTCCCCAGCTCTGATTCCATGCCTCTGATTCCCCGCGTCCTATTCCCTGCCTCTGATTCCCCGCCTGTGATTCCCCATCACTGATTCACCACCTCTGATTCCCTACCTCTGATTCCCCATATCTAATTCCCGCCTCTGTTTGTCCGCCTCTGATTCCCCGCCTCTGTTTCCCCATATCTGATTTTCCGCCTCTGAATCCCCAACTCTGATTCCCTGCCTCAGATTCCCCAGCTCTGATTCCCCGCCTTTGATTCCCCCCGTCTGATTCCCACCCTCTGAATCCCCGTGTCTGATTTCCTGCCTCTGATTCCCCGCCTCTGATTCCCCATCTCTGATTCACCGCCTCTGATTCCCCACCTCTGATTCCCCCTCTGTGATTCCGCACATCCAATTCCTGCCTCTGATTCCCCAACTCTGATTCCCCACCTCTGATTCCCCAGCTCTGATTCCCCGCCTCAGATTCCCCGCGTCTGATTCCCTGCCTCTGATTCCCCGCCTCTGATTCCCTGCCTCTGATTCCCCATATCTGATTCCCCGCCACTGATTCCCCAACTCTGATTCCCCGCTTCTGATTCCCCAGCTCTGAATCCCCGCCTCTGATTCCCCGCATCTGATTCCCTGCCTCTGATTCCCCGCCTCTGATTCCCCATCTGTGATTCACAACCTCTGATGCCCCACCTCTGATTCCCCATATCTGATTCCCTGCCTCTGTTTCCCCGCCTCTGATTCCCCACCTCTGTTTCCCCATATCTGATTCCCCGCCTCTGATTCCCCAACTCTAATACCCCGCCTCTGATTCCCCAGCTCTGATTCCCCGCCTCTGATTCCCCGCATCTGATTCCCTGCCTCTGATTCCCCGCCTCTGATTCCAGGCCTCTGATTCCCAGCATCTGATTCCGGCCTCTGATTCCCGGCCTCTGATTCCCTTCTTCTGATTCTGATTCCCTGCCTCTGATTCCCCATCTCTGATTCCGCACATCTGATTCCCTGCCTCTGATTCCCCACCTCTGATTCCCCATATCTGATTCCCCGCCTCTGTTTCCCCGCCTCTGATTCCCCGCCTCTGTTTCCCAATATCTAAGTCCCCACCTCTGATTCCCCAAATCTGATTCCCCACCTCTGATTCCCCAGCTCTGATTCCCCGCCTCTGATTCCCCGCATCTGATACCCTGCATCTGATTCCAAGCCTCTGATTCCCTGCCTCTGATTCCCAACCTCTGATTCCCCACCTCTGATTCCCAATATCTGATTCCCCGCCTCTGTTTCCCCGCCTCGGATTCCCCGCCTCTGTTTCCCCATATCTGATTCCCGGCCTCTGATTCCCCGCCTCTGATTCCCCATATCTGATTCCCTGCCTCTGATTCCCCAACTCTGATTCCCCGCCTCTGATTCCCTAGCTCTGAATCCCCGCCTCTGTTTCCCCGCGTCTGATACCCTGCCTCTGATTCCCCGCCTTGATTCCCCATCTCTGATTCACAACCTCTGATTCCCCACCTCTGATTCCCTATATTTGATTCCCCGCCTCTGTTTCCCCGCCTCTGATTCCCCGCCTCTGATTCCCCATATCTGATTCCCCACCTCTGATTGCCCACCTCTGATTCCCAGCCTCTGATTCGCCAGCTCTGATTCCCCGCCTCTGATTCCCCGCATCTGATTCCCTGCCTCTGATTCCCCGCCTCTGATTCCAGGCCTCTGATTCCCAGCATCTGATTCCGGCCTCTGATTCCCGGCCTCTGATTCCCTTCTTCTGATTCTGATTCCCTGCCTCTGATTCCCCATATCTGATTCCCCGCCTCTGTTTCCCCGCCTCTGATTCCCCGCCTCTGATTCCCAACTCTGATTCCCCGCCTCTGATTCCCCAGCTCTGATTCCCCGTGTTTGATTCCCTGCCTCTGATTCCCTGCCCTGATTCCCCATCTCTGTTTCACCGCCTTTGATTCGCCACCTCTGATTCCCCATATCTGATTCCCCGCCTCTGTTTCCCCGACTCTGATTCCCTGCCTCTGATTCCCAACCTCTGATTCCACACCTCTGATTCCCCATATCTGATTCCCCGCCTCTATTTCCCCATATCTGATTCCCCGCCTCTGATTCCCCAACTCTGATTCCCCGCCTCTGATTCCCCAGCTCTGATTCCCCGACTCTGATTCCCGGCATCCGATTCCCTGCCTCTGATTCCCCGCCTCTGATTCCCCATCTCTGATTCCTCGCCTCTGATTCCCCGTGTCTGATTCCCTGCCTTTGATTCCCCGCCTCTGATTCCCCGCCTCTGATTCCCTGCCACTGATTCCCTGCCCCTGATTCCCCACCTGTGATTCCCCACATCTGATTCCCCGCC
>NW_027212359.1:0-33199 GCF_036971445.1 Narcine bancroftii | reverse complement strand
AGGTGATTTTGGCTCTGTGAAAGGAGACAAAGGGAAGCCAGGGAGCGAGAGCTTGATAGAGCTAGAGGAAAGGAGTTGGGGAAGATGATTTGGGGGATGGGGGGGGGGTCCTTAACAGAAACTGGAGAAGTCAATGTTAATTCCATTTGATTGGAGGGTGCTCAGAGAGGAGATGGAAGTGTTGTTCCTCCAATTTGCTGGTGGTCTCAGTCTGGCAGTGCATGGGACTACGGACAGGGAATTGAAATGGGTGGCCGCTGGGAGATCTCAGCTGAGGCGCTTAACGAAGCAATCTTCCAGACTGCGTCCAGTCTGCCCAATGTAGAGGAGACCACAGCGGGAGCACTGGTTGCAGTAGATGACCCCTGTGGATTCACAAGTGAAATTATGCTGGAACATCTGTTTGGGGCCCCGAATGGTGGCGAGGGAGGAGGTGTGGGTGCGAGTGGAGCATCTCCTGTGGTCGCAGGGGTGGGCGCCATGGGCGGTCAGTACTTTAGGTCGGGTCGCTTTTTCGACCTTTTGAAATGTGGCTCACTGCGTACTGGCAGAGAGGACAGACTTGTGACACAAAAAAAATCTGCTTAAAAAGCTGTCTTCTCGCCATGGGTACCCTGAATCTCTGCTTTCAAACTCGAGCCCAAGTTTTCACACGACTTAATCCTTCAAGCACTTGTTTGCACCTTCCGAGAGTGACAGCTGCTGTAATCCCCTGTGCCGGCAGGTACTCGAGTTCTAGGCTGTTACATTGAAAATGTTCTGTGTCTGCCCTTGCCCTCCCAGACGAGTAAATGATAACATTGAGATGTGTTTATTTTTTTCCCCCCAATCCCCAGCTCAGAGAAACCAGCCAGAACTCACAGCCCCACTCTCTCCAATCAGATACACAGTTCTAAAACACTAAAGCACAGTACCGGCCCTTCGGCCCTCGATTTTGTGCCCACACATACATTCCTTAAAAAAGTACTAAACCCTCCCTACCCCATAACTCTCTATTTTTCTTCCATCTTCGTGCCCAAGAGTCTCTTAAATGCCCCCAATGTTCCAGCCTCCACCACCACCCCTGGCAAAACATTCCAGATACCCAAAACTTTGATGTTTACCCTATCTATGCCTCTCATAATCTTGTACACCACTTAAGTCTCCTCTCATCCTTTTTTGTTCCAGAAAGAAAAGCCCCAGCTCTGCTAACCTGGCCTCATGAGACTTATTTTCCAATCCAGGCAACGTCCTGGTGAATCTCCTCTGCCCCCTCTTCTATGATGAGGTGACCAGAACTGGACACAATAAGTGTGGTCTCACCGGAGATTTATAGAGTTGCAACATGACCCCTTAAACTCAACACCCCCCCCCTCACTATTAAGAAGCCCAACATCCCAACTCTCCTATCAGCCTGCGCAGCGGCCTTGAGGGGTTGTATGGATTTAAACCCCAAGGTTGAGAGATGTATTTGGCGCATAGTATGATTGGGAGGACTGGAGGGGACTTCTGAATGGAACAGGGCTGGTTTCTGTGCCCTATATCAATCCTAGGATGAAGAGGGGAAGGGAAGAAGGCGATGGCGAGCTCTCAATGAACAGCTCCCCCTCCCCACGGTGTTAGAGATGGAGCTCCAGGATTTAGACCCACTGATAATGGATAGTGTTTGAAACTGCCAAGGGTTTCTCAAACTGCTGGTAAAATTTTGAGAGGTGCTGTTGGCATACTGAGGCTTGTCGATGCAAAGCATCGTGACTGTTCTTCGGGGTATTTCAGATCTCAAGTGCTGCTGGAGAGAGACCGCCTCAGATTGATGGATGGAGTGTGAGCAAGATGCATTTAATATTCTGTCCTATTAGTCACCAGCCCTTCTCTCACTGCTCGACACATGAGCTGGCTATGTAGTTTATTGCCGCTTGTTTGTTTCTCTCCTCCAACCTCTGGTTAATTATTCCCCTCTTAAAATAGGGTTGACGTTCTGTTTGATTTCAGTGGAGTTCTGAGCGAATATTAAAGTTTGTACATGAAGTTACAATAGTTAGTCCTGGCCACACCAGTCAAACGCTTGCAAAAATATTCCTGAAGAAGGGCTCAGGCATGAGTTGTCAGTTATAGATCTTTACCTCCTATGGACGCTTCGAGTCCAGCTGAGTTCCCCCACCATTTCTGTATTTTTACTCCAATCTACAGCGCCTGCAGACTTTTGTGTCTCACCCCATCGCCTGCATTCAGTGGAGGGAAGTGGGGAGGTGGGAGGGGTGGCGGCTTTAAACAGTACTTGCATTAACTCTGGCCATGGAAGATGTATTTTCATTTTTAAAAATTTTAATTCAATTTACATCACGGTAGAAAAGTCAAAGTTTTTCGAGGTCCGGATTTTCGGGTGGTCTGGATTTCTGGCATCCAGATTTTTGGACCTTTACCGTTCCACTTCCTGTGGCAGCTTCCTCTACATGCCCACCTCCTTCTGTGTGAATTAAAATTGCCCCCACCCCCCCCCCCCGGGTCCTTTTTTTTAATCTTTCTCCTCTTAAACCCTCTAGTTTTAGACTCCCCTGAAATCATTCCTTATCTGTACCCTCCTTCATGATTTTTGAGGCCTCTGCAAAATCTCCTCACCTGCCAGCCTCCTGCGCTACAGGGTAAAAAGGCCCATCTGATTTGGCCTCTCTGACTTGCTCAGGTCCTGATAACATCCACATGAATCTTTTCTGCACCCTTGATGACCAGAAATGCCCACAGTGATCGAGCTGGAGTCTCACCAATGTCTTGTACAGCTGACTGATTGAAGGCAGGCATACCAAGTGTTCATATACAGTAAATCCCCAGTTATCTGGCACGTATGTATGTGTATTTTCCGATTGCTTGAGACTTACTCTTACAATGCCTAACTTTTGGCTTGGCTTCGCGGACGAAGATTTATGGAGGGGGTAAAAAGTCCACGTCAGCTGCAGGCTCGTTTGTGGCTGACCAGTCCGATGCGGGACAGGCAGACACGATTGCAGCGGTTGCAAGGGAAAATTGGTTGGTTGGGGTTGGGTGCCTAACTAATACACCTGTATTAAGAATAAACAGTTTAAAAGACAAAAATACTGTACTTCACTTGCATGAAAAAATAAACCTTTATTGCGTGAAAAAATATACTTTATTTTCGGCCACATTCTTTGAAAACATTTAACCGATGCTGCATCTGCAGGTTCCTCCCCCTCCACAGGACTTACAGAAAGATGAATAATAACATTATAGATAATTAACACCACCTCGCCCACCAAGTTTATAGATAAAACCTCTGATCAGGGCCGACTCTTACTAAACAGGGAGATGGAGTCACTTTAAGAGAGTCATCCCAACAGCATCAACCAGCTCTTCATCCTGGGCAATCCCATTTTATTCAAACACAACTTTATTCAAACAGCTGCTACGAGCAAGGCTCTCCGCTGGTTGAATATATGCTTCCATCTTCACCAAAGGTTTATGTATTACTTCAGAAAACATTTACTTTTACCATTTTAAACTTGCTTATTTTGAGCTATTGTTTTATTCTTATTTATTTTCATTTTTATTTGTATTTATTTTCCTGGATTATTTTGCCAGTTGTTTGAATTCCAGGTATCAGGGGTTTTACTATATATATTTTCCTTTTTATCCTTCAAGGTTCAAAGAGCGTTCCCATCCGACTGAAGACGACAGCTTTAGAGGTAGGTGTTAAGAGGAGAGGGCCACAATTTCTACTGAAGATCGCAGTTAACCAGACAACCATATAACAATTACAGTGTGGAAACAGGCCATCTCGGCCCCTCTAGTCCACAGTAATTTAAGTGAACTCCACGAATCCCACCTACCCACTCCCTCTCCACAACCCTCACATCCACGCACTCATCCAACCTTCTCTTAAGTGACAAAATTGACCCTGCTGCAACCACCTCTTCCGGAAGGTCATTCCACTCAGCCACCACTCTCTGAGGTAAGAAGCTTCATCTTATGTTTTAACCCTTTAATTTATGACCCCTCATTCCAATCTCACCTACCCTCAAGGTGAAGAGCCTATTCACATCTACTCTATCAATCCCCCTCATAATTTTATATACCTCTATCAAATCCCCCCTCAACCTTCTACGCTCCAATGAATAAAGACCCAGTCTACTCAATGTATTCTAGATACAGGTACACAATCCTTTATCCGGACATCTAAAATCCGTAAAGCTTCAAAATCCGGCATTTTTTTCCCTGGTGATAGTACAGCGGAGAGGGAGAGAGAGAGAGATGGCAGTGCAACTAGGTTGGGCGGGGGGAGGAGAGAGAAGCGGCAGCGTAACTCGGGTGGGCGAGGGGGAGAGAGATGCCAGCACGACTGGAAGGGGGGTGGATACGGCAGTACAATTCGGGTGGGCTTAAATCTGGAGCAGCTGGCTTTTGTTCACAAATCCAGAAAAATCCAAAATTCGGAACACACCATCCCCCAAGAGTTCCAGGTAAAAGATTGTGTACCTGAACTACAATCCAGGCAACATTTTAGTAAATCTCTGCACCCTCTCTACCTTATTGATATCCTTCCTATAATTTTTTGACCAGAACTGCACACAATATTCCAACCTTGGCCTCACCAATGCCTTGAACAGTCTCAACATCACCTTCCAGCTCCTATATTCTATGCTTTGATTTATAAAGGACTTCTTCACTACCCTATCGAACAGAGTTGTCAAAGGCCTCGAAGTGGGCGCGGTTTACAAGGAACGTCCCAGGGATGTGGGACTTGCTCTGAACATTGGTTGTAGGATTGTCTCGCAGTTGCATTGAATTGTCACATTTGTCTTGGATGGTAAAGCAGTGTGATAATTAGATGAATTTTCAGCAGGTATGGTTTGATAAAACATTGTTGTTTCAGTCTACTTGTAAGTTCAAGGTTGTTGTCATCAGATCGTACATATACAATCCGATGAAGCAGCATATCTCCGGTCCTTCGAGCGCGCACACACAGTACACCCTACACATGAATGTTCTATGTACACAGTGATCCAAAACAAATATATATGAAAATAATTTACAGGTTTCTAGTCAGTTCAACACTCTTGGCGCCTCTGGGTAAAAAGCTGTTTTCCAACCAGGCAGTCCTGGCTTGTAATAAAAACACACTGAAATGCTGGAGGTCTCGCAGCGCCCACAGGAGGTACAACGTTTCGGGCCTGAGCCCTTCTTCAAGGTATAAGCAAAGAACAGGAAGGCGTCAGAATAAAGACTGAAGAATGGGAGGGGGAGGAGACCAACAGAAGGTGTTAATTGGATTTGAGAAGAGTGGAAAATTGATTTTGGTTCTGTGAAAGGACACAGAGGGAAAAGGGGAGGAGGCGGTCGATGTTAATGCCATCCAGTTGGAGGGGGCCCAGTTGGAAGATGAGGTGTTGTTCCTCCAATTGCGGGTGGTCACAGTCTGGCAGTGCTTGAGACCACAGACAGTCATATCAGTGGGGCATTGGGCGGGAATTGAAATGGGTAGATCCACAAGGGTTCCAGATAAAGAATTGTGTACCTGTACATTTTAGAATGTAACACATGAAATTCTTCAACTTTTAACTGTAAGGCAGACAGAGTATCGCCACTTTGTCCAGCACCCACTCACAGAAACCTACAGCACCTGGTGTTCCCCGGCGGTCTCCCTCCCAAGTCCTGACCAGGCCTGAGCCTGCTGAACTCCCGAGATCAGACAATCTAAGGCGAATTCAAGCTATTGTGCTTTTGCGGCAACCGAGCCGAGGCGCTCAGTGAAGCAATCTCCCAGTCTACACCTATCCCAATTTAGAGGAGACCACAACGGGAGGACTGGATGCAGTAGACAACCCTGCAGATTCACATGAGATGTTGCTTCACTCCTGCCCTCTCTCTCTCTCTCCTCCCTCTCTCTTCCCCCCTCTCTCTTCCCCCCTCCTTCCCCCCTCTCTCTTCCCCCTCTCTCTTCCCCCCTCTCTCTTCCCCCCCTCTCTCTCCCCCTCTCTTCCCCCTCTCTCTTCCCCCTCTCTCTTCCCCCCTCTCTCTTCCCCCCTCTCTTCCCCCCTCTCTCTTCCCCCCTCTCTCTTCCCCCCTCTCTCTTCCCCCTCTCTCTTCCCCCCTCTCTCTTCCCCCCTCTCTTCTTCCCCCCACTCTCTTCCCCCTCTCTCTTCCCCCCTCTCTCTTCCCCCTCTCTCTTCCCCCTCTCTCTTCCCCCCTCTCTCTTCCCCCCTCTCTCTTCCCCCCTTCTCTCTTCCCCCCTCTCTCTTTCCCCCTCTCTCTCTTCCCCCCTCTCTCTTCCCCCCTCTCTCTTCCCCCTCTCTCTTCCCCCTCTCTCTTTCCCCCCTCTCTCTTCCCCCCTCTCTCTTACCCCCTCTTCTTCCCCCCTCTCTTCTTCCCCCTCTCTCTTCCCCCTCTCTCTTCCCCCTCTCTCTTCCCCCCTCTCTCTTCCCCCCTCTCTCTTTCCCCCCTCTCTCTTCCCCCTCTCTCTTCCCCCCTCTCTCTTCCCCCCTCTCTCTTCCCCCCTCTCTCTTCCCCCTCTCTCTTCCCCCCTCTCTCTTCCCCCCTCTCTCTTCCCCCTCTCTCTCCCCCCTCTCTCTTCCCCCTCTCTCTTCCCCCCTCTCTCTTCCCCCCTCTCTCTTCCCCCCTCTCTCTTCCCCCCTCTCTCTTCCCCCCTCCTCTCTTCCCCCCTCTCTCTTCCCCCTCTCCCCCCCTCTCTCTTCCCCCCTCTCTCTTCCCCCCTCTCCTTCCCCCCTCTCTTCCCCCTCTCTCTCTTCCCCCCTCTCTCTTCCCCCCTCTCTCTTCCCCCCCTCTCTCTTCCCCCCTCTCTCCCCCTCTCTCTCCCCTCGCTCTCCCCCCTCTCTCTCCCCCCTCTCTCTCCCCCCTCTCTCTCCCCCCTCTCTCTCCCCCCTCTCTCTCACCCCCTCTCTCTCCCCCCTCTTTCCCCCCCCCCCCCCCACCCCTCTCTGTCTACAGGTCAGAAGAACTTTAAGAAATCATATTTGATTGCCAGGCATACAGGTTTGCTGAGTCACTCTTCTGCACGTTTGGTTTGAGGGTGTGAACTCTGGCACCTCCTTCATTATAGGTTTGTCTGCCAGCTTGAGGTCAGTGTATTCACCACTGCCTGAGCCAGGGTCTTGTGTCAGGTCCTGCCAGCTGGATTTAAGCACAGGCTCCTAAGTTAGAAGTGAAGGTCGTGTGCCGTCAACTCCCAGTCCACTCAGCCTGCTGGATGTCATGGAGCAGGGAAATCTCTCTCAATCCTCACACTCTTCTTCCATTACTAAAACCACCTTGTTGTTCCGAACTGTAGAACATTACAGCATAGAAGCAGGACCTTCTAGTCTGTGCCAAACTATTTTTCTTCCTTTTCCCACTGACCTGCACTTGGACTGAATCCCTTCATACCCCTCCCATCGATCTACCTGTCCAAATTTGTCTTAAATGTAAAAATTGAGGCTTTATTTACCGGCAGCTCATTCCACGCTCTCACCGCTCTCTGCTTTTTTTTTTTTTCCACACCATAAATCACAATAGCCATGATATACACTTTTTCTTTTCACCGCTCTCTGCTTGAACTTTAAACTTTTCCCCCTTTTCCCTTAAAGGTAAAGGTTCCATTATTATCACATAATACGACATTTTTTAGAATGTAATGTGCATGAAGTTCTTTAACTTTTGTCTACTGTAATGTGGACAGAGAGTTGCCATGTTGTCCAGCTCCCCTCACAAGGTGGTCTCCCCTCCAAGCACTGACCAAGCCTGAGCTTTAGCCTTAGCTTCCAAGACCATACAATTTCAGGCTATTGGGCTGACAATGTCCTCTAGTTTTTTCTCACCTACCCTCAGTGGAAAAAGCCTGCTTGCATCTCTACCCATCATAATTTTAAATACCTCTATCATTGTTCTACACTCCAGGGAATAAAGTCCTCACCTGTTTTAACCGTTCCCTGCAGCTCAGTTCCTCAAGTCTTGGCAACATCCTAGTAAATTTTTTCTGCATTCTTACTGATATCTTTCCTGTAGTTAGGTGGCTAAAACCGCACACAATATTCCAAATTTGGCCTCACCAAATTTACATAATATTTCTATCCAATACTTTGATTTATGAAGGGCAATGCACTAAAATCGCTCTTTTTACAACCCGATGACGGCAATTTCAACGAGTTAGATAGAGCTCTCAAATGTAGCAAGGTAGCGGAGTCGAGGCATATGGGGAGAAGGCAGGAACGGGGTACTGATTGTGGACGATCAGCCGTGATGACAGTGGATGGCGGTACTGGCTCGAAGGGCTTAATGACCACCTCCTGCACCTATTGTCTAGTTCAGGGAATTAGGTATTTGTATTTATCATATCCAATTAACACCTTCTGGCTGTTTGTCTGGACTCCTCCCCCCTCCCATTCTTGCCCCTTAATCTTCAATCAAGATGCCTGTCTCCTTTTTGCTTGTACTTTGAGGGAAGGCTCAGGTCTCTAATGTCGATAAATCTTTTACCTCCTATGGACACCATGAGACCAGCCAAGTTCCTCCAGCATTTCTGTCTGTTTTTACTACAATCTCAGCATCTGCAGAACTTTTGTGTTTCACTCCCAGATCCCTCTGTTCTGCCACACTTCCCAGTCCCCCACCATGCATGCCCTACCTTGGTTTGCCCTTCCAAGGTGCGACACTTTGCATTTGTGTGTTAAATTTCATCTTCAGCCCGTTTTTCAAGCTGGTCCAGATCTCTCTGCAGGCTTTGAAAGCCTTCCTCGCTCTCCACCACACAATTAGGGTTTATGTGAGCTTCCTGTGTCCAAATTAACTGTTGCCTTTCCTGCATTCGCCGCTTGCTCGATTTAGGCTGTAAAACACTCCGGGATGTCCTGAGGCTGTGGAGTCGTAGATACAGCCGGGAAATAGACTATTCAGCCCACTAAGCCTGTACCGACGAAGATCCACCCATTTACACTATTCCCGCATTTATCTCTTTTTTTTTTTAATATAATTTTCTCATAATTTTCTCATAATATTCTTCCCCGAGATTCTGTTCCTCACTAACACACTCGGGGTAACTCAGTGGTCGATGAATCAATCACACCTTTGGGAGGAGGAAGGAACCAGGGCTCCTGGAGGAACCCCACAAGCTCGCAGAGCTTGTGAACAGAATGGAACCCGGGTCTCTGGCGCTGTGACACAGTGGCTTTGTTAGCCGTGCAGCCGACGGCAGACTTGTATTTTGTAAGGTACTACAGCACTGCAGGCCTGCGTTGTATTATTGCAGCCCCGCGCTACGTTAAGCTGAGTTCTCTGGGGTTGGGTGAATGTCCAGGGGCTGCGGATGGGTAACCTGGTTAATTTTTTCCAGATGATCAAAGACCGCCGAAGCCACCGATGATTTCTGACTTCATCTTTCAATCCAAAAGTAAGGATGCCAAGAGAGGGAGAGTCAAATACAGAGAGAGCAACTACAGGTAGGCATTGTCTATCACCCTTGGCCAACTGTTCTCAACACCGAAGGCCAGGAGAGTGGACCTTTCCACCACTGTTTGAACCGATGATTCTCCTCCTTACTCTGGAAGTGTAGCAAAATGCAAATACTGATGGCCATTCAGCCCATCTTCATCCTCTCTATCCTCTGATTTGTTGGTTTGTACACGTCTTGAAGCGGAGGAGCTGGGGGAAGGAAGGGGTGGCTTGGATCGCGTAGAGGGGTGGCACGGTTAGTGTAGCAGTCAGCGCAAAACTATTACAGCACCAATGACCGGGGGGCGGGATTCGAATCAGGTGCTTGTACGTTCTCCCTGTCTGTGTCGGTTTCCTCCCACTGTTCAAAAAGATACTAGGGGTTGTAGGTCCATTGGGTGTAATAGCATGGGCCCGTGGACTGAAAGGGACAGTTACCGTGCTGTATGTCTAAATTTAAAAAAATAAATTTAAAAGAATAAGGATTTTGGGAGGAGGAAGATGGCTTTTCACTGAATGATGAATCCACTACCTTTGTATCTGTGCCCTGCATTGTTCACTGTGTCCTGGCCCACATTACTGTGACAGAGTATATAGATATGTTTTTGGGAGATAAATTTGGAAAGGTTTGTTAGAGTAGGTCAAATACAAACACTTTAAAATGGATCTTATTTAAAATATTGGAGCTCTGCTAATGCTATATATATATTGGGGCCTCAATAGCTTTTGCAAAAGCTTTGAAGAGTGCTCAGGAGACTTCACTAATGGATTGTTGTTTACCAAAGGCAACAGATGAAAGAGTATGCTGGAGCTGCTGCTGTCTGGAAGGAGAGCTTGCTGTTGTAAGCGGGTCATGTGGTTTTGCAAGCAGAGAGAGTCAAACAGGTTTTCTCTCAGAGAGAGAGAGAGAGATAGACAGATCACTTGACAGTGTTACAACCAGCAGAAGTAGCTGGGACTGGCAAGCTTGCACACAACTTGTTTGGACGACGGCCTAGTCAAAGCTCTTGTGGTTCAAGAAGAGAGGACTGGCTGTTTAATGTTTCACTTGGAATAAGAGAAACAAAAAGTCACTCTGTGGTGACCTGAAAGAAAGAGGTTATCATCTGGAGAACCCTGAGGGGGCAAGTTTCGTCAGCAAGTCACTGGAGTGGCTGATGGAAGTACATCAGTTGTGGATGTCCTGGAACAACAAATCTCTCTCTGAAAACCAACAAGAACTTTCCTGAGCGGTAACCATTTACCTTTCAAGCACCAAAGCCTGGTGAACTTTATAAATGTTAAATTCTGTGCACAGTCTAAGAATTGCCTGTATCCAGTGAACTTGGAGGAATGAGAAGTGAGATTGGACTGTGAACCCAAGAACTTTTCTGAATTTACACACACGTGTGTTTAGAATTAGAAGGGGGTTAAGTAAGTTAGTGATAAGTTAAAGTTTGATTCTATTTTCATGTTTAAAGATAATTTGAAGCAACTTTTTAAGTAACCATTTGTCGTGGTGAATATCTACTGCTGCTGGGTTTTGGGGTCCTCTGGGCTCGTAACAAGACCCTTCAGTGGTGAAATCTGCTCTGTTTTTCCTCAGTATGCACGACAATCGCTGGGAGACACCTGAAGCCGAACGAGAGAAGGAGCAAGTAAGTGAATCTTTTGTTGAGTGATGCGCTGAAGACTGGACATTTGGGGTAGGAAAGTGGCCACTTCGGCTTGTAAAGAGAGGATCGGAGCTGGGGCTCCGATTATAGGGTCGCTCACTTTACCCAATCTTTTGACTTGAAGGCAGTATTCTGTTTTTCTTAAGTCCAGGACTCAACTTAAATTCCACTTTCTTCTGGCTAAGGATGGTAGTTGACTCAAAATGTGAGCCCATTTAGGCATTTAATGCACATCCTATACCGGGCCAAGTAATGCTTCGAGCATAGGTCCCCATGAAACTAGTTAAACACAGCCCAGCAACAGATGACCACTTGCAGGTTGTCCATCGGCCAAGCCCCGCCCACTTAATAATTTCCTTTATTTGACCTTCGCAGGAAAAGGAGCTGGAAGCACAACTTGTCCGAGATCCAGAGGTCATCGAGAGCAGGGTGGATGAGGACAAGTCCCCTGAGGATGATTTTGATGACGATGAGTGGGAAGATGCCAGTGACAGTGAAGAGGAAATCGTGGGAGAGGAAGTGTCAGATGAGGAGGAAGTGGTGGTGGTGCCAAATGAGGGAAAGAAGAAAGAGGAGATTGGGACAAAGGAGCCAGCTGACATGCAGAGCACTGACCAAGGGCCTGAGGGCGGAGCCAAAGAGCAGAGAGTTCGGAAAGGCCTGGAGACACTACACATCGCTCCAAAGGAGGCAGCCGGGGAGCCGGCAGAAACCGAGGCCAAGCCCCTGAGTCCATTCTCTCTCGACGGATATCATCCCGTCAAAGACTGGGCAGAGGAGATGGAAATAACATCACCCAGAACCAGTGTGGTTCAGAACCCCCTGCAATCAGCCAGACTTTCCCAGGAGGAATGCCCGGCGAACGGTAAGCAGAGCAGAAAAACTCGACGTCGCACGTAGTAGAACTTCTTTCACTTTATCTCTTTTTTAAAAAATTTTTAAACTTTCCTCAAAGGAAGATGACCAGCTTCCCAAGGTTTGGGCAGTATTGGGTCAACAACATGCAGTTTTATTTAAATTTAGGCAGCGCAATAACATGAATCCGTGCCACTCAATTGACCTACAGCCCCTGGTACATTTTGAAGGGTGGTAGGAAACCGGAGCCCCTGGAGGAAACCTCACAGACAGCGTCGTGCTAGCCGCTACATTAACCTTAGTGCCCTGAAGATGTATCTAAAGACACCTCCGTCACCTGTTTAAAATACCTTTCCTCACATCCCCCACCTTTTTAAGATTGTGGATGGTCTTTACTCACTCTCTGAATCTCACACCCCCCTCCCTAAACTGAGGGAGGGAGATGAATCCCAATAGCAAGTGGCAAAGGTGACATCTGCTCCCTCATCATGGTCTTCAACCCCCCCCCCCCAACTTCTACCAAACTCCACTTCTGTTTTCCCAGAAGTTCCAGTAGTCGAGCAAGTTCAAGTTTATTTAACATCCGGTTGCACAAGTACATTCTGACGAAAGAGCGTTCTCCAGTCATTTGTTTAAAACCTGCAAACGTG
Source organism: Narcine bancroftii (assembly GCF_036971445.1). Lineage (NCBI taxonomy): Eukaryota > Metazoa > Chordata > Chondrichthyes > Torpediniformes > Narcinidae > Narcine > Narcine bancroftii. Next base: position 20,628 of record NW_027212359.1, on the reverse strand, counting down.
CAACCAGATGTGATGCACATACAGACATGCAATGGTGCCCGCTTCAGTCTTCTCAGGAAGTGCCTTCCTGACAAGTGAGGAGATGTTGCGTGTCCACAATAGGTGGATTCTGAGGAACTTGGTGCTCTCTATTCTACCGAGTTATTGTGTAGTGGAGGGTGGTTATTCCTGGTCCTCCTGAAGTCCACAATGACCTTCTTTGTCTTGTTCACGTTGGGTCACTCCGGTTGTGATTCTCATACCATATCACAAGATTTTCCACCTCTTCACTGTTGTTGATGAGGCCAACGACTGTCATGTCATCTGCAAACTTGATGACGCCATCAGAGCTGCTCTGGCAATGCAGTCGTGGGTCGGCGGCGCGACCAGGAGCGGGCTGAGCGCACGGCCCTGATGTCCGCCAGTGCTCAGGGTGTCAGAAGCGGCTCAAGTTAACTGACTGTGCTTTTATTTCCAGTGGCTTTGGGGTCTGAGGGCACCCCCACCAACTGCAAGTCACAGACTGGGCAGGAGCCCAGGGCCACGGTTGATCCGGATGGTGTTCCAGCTTCTGATGACGTGGCCACCATAGAAGCTGAACAGGTGGTGGAGCAAGAAGGGTCAAGGACAGAAATGCAGGGAGAAGCAGGTTGGTGCAGGCACACCGAGATATCACACGGTCCTGAAATCACACTGAAATGCAGGATTCCCAGCCCAGTCAGGCAGTTTCAACTTGATTCATCAAAGCTCCTTGACGTTCACATTACCATAGTAACATTCCCCTGTGATCAGCCGTCTTGCCTCCCTCCAGCCTATGCTTCCAGTTCAAAACCACCTCTAAACCAACACATTCTGCCTGAAGAGAGCTGTCACAAGAAGGGGCTTAATTTTCATTCATTTTCAGAATTTACACTAGCTTGATTTATGAACATTTTTAATGAGCTAGTAAACTAAAATAATTAAAATAAACTGGAATTGGATCCGAGTGTACATTTGACAACGTAACCTGTCCCACTTACCGACGCGGGCCGAGAAACTCCAAGTCGTATGTGGAGTCAGTGAATTAATTGTGGTAGAACTGGTTTGTTTTGGCCATGGTTTGACGTTACTAAAATGTGATCTCCCCCTCTGTCAGATACCAAATTTGCATCTGAGTCTTTCAAGGTTCTGGTTCTCAAAGAGCCTTGTACCTCATCCATTCTGGGCCCTTTCCCTGATTACCTACCTCAAATAATCATTCATTTCCCATTTAATGTTTTCGATAGACTAACCTTCCACCTCCAGCCAATATTGAAATGTGATTTATTTAGAAACTTACTATTTTCTTGGTCCTTTTTATATATTTTATTCCTAATGATTTATTAAAACCTTTTTGTGAAGTTTCTTGCTTCACTGATCAACACTGGCAACTTCTCCGTTTTAAACTTGCCGCTTTTATTTTCAAATCCTTCTCTGGTCTCACCCCAGGTCCTACAAACTCCCTGAGTTTCTGGCTGCTTGTTCACAGCCAGTGCCGCTCTGACAGCAAACTTTCATCTCTGGCATCCCCACCCCAGATTTCTCCACCATTGTCTCCTCCTTTCAGGAATTCCTTGAAATTGTCCCTCTCTGATCGCATGCCCTAGTATCCGTAAGCGTGCTTGAGAATTCTCTCCCCATAAAGTGACACAAACGTGGGGGGGGGAGGGTGTTCTGGATAGTGTGGAGAGCTGTCAGAATTTGCAGCGGGACATTGATAGGCTGAGAAAGGGCAGATGGAGTTCAACCCAGATAAGTGAGAAATGGTTCATTTTGGTCGGTCAAATATGATGGCAGAATATATTGTTAATGGTAAGGCTCTTGGCTGTGTGGAGGGTCATGGAGATCTTGGAGTCCGAGTTCATTAGACACTCAAAGCAGCTGTGCAGGGTGACTGTGGTTAAGAAGGTGCATGGTGTATTGGCCGTCGTTAACCGTGGAATTGAATTTAGAGCTGCAGCTCTAAAGGACCCTGGTCAGACCCCACTTGGAGAACTATGCCTCAATACCGGAAGGATGTGGAAGCCATAGAAAGGGTGTAGAAGAGATTTACAAGGATGATGCCTGGATTAGGGAGCAGGCCTTATGAAAACAGGTTGAGTGAAATTGGCCTTTTCTCCTTGGAGCGGCGGGGGATGAGAGGTGACCTGAGAGAGGTGGACAAGATGACGAGAGGCATTGATCATGTGGATAGTTGGAGGCTTTTCCCCAGGGCTGAATCGGTTGCCACAAGAGGAGACGGGTTTAAGGTGCTGGGGAGTAGGTACAGAGATGTCAGGGTAAGTTTTTTTATACAGAGAGTGGTGGGTGTGTGGAATGGGCTGCCGGCAACGGTGGTGGAGGCAGATACGTTGGGGTACTTTAAGAGACTTTTGGATAGGGACATGAAAAAAAGGAGGGCTAATAATTTCTAAGGAAGGGACTTGATCAGCACAGCATTGTGGGCCGAAGGGCCTGGATTGTGCTTTAAGTTTTCTATGTTCTTGCACTCCTCTGCCCATTCACTCTTTGGCTTTTTGTATTCTCAAGAAGCCATCTGGGTTTTATATATATTTTTTTAATTTAAATTTAGACACACAGCACATTAACAGGCCCTTTTTGACCCACAAGCCCTTGCCACCCAATTAACCTACAACCCCAAGAATGATTTGAAGGGTGGGAGGAAACCAGAGCCCCCGGGGAAAACCTACGCAGACACGGGGAGAACGTACAAGCTCCTGACAGACAGGCGCCGCATTCGAACCCCGTTCACTGGTGCTGTAACAGCGTGGCACTAACTGTGCCGTGAAAGGCAGTTTGCGCCTTATGATGAGTTTGTATAAATTGCATATTGCTATTTTGAGATGTACAATCATTTCTATGTCGTTGATCACTTTAAATGGTGTTTCTTTCATAATGGCCATTGTTTGATTTTTTTTTCCTCCTCTCTAAAGGTGAAATCTTGGAAGCCCCTAGCGGGACATCACAGAGCAGGGACTGTATGGAAGAAAGTGAGCGCATCTCAGGTGCAGTTCGAATCACCAGCTTTGAGACTGTTTGCTTCTGTAAGACTTCCCTCTCTCTGGCTTAAGCTCTCCCTTGAGCCTGTTGTCTGACTAACTCCAAAATCCCTTGCTTAACCCATCGAACCAGCGTGTCTAACACCAAACCTCCTGCAGGGCCCCACAAAAAAGCGGACACTAACAGCTGCTTGATGCAAGGCTGGCGATTTTGGTCCCTGAATGAAAGACTCCATTGGCGATAAACTCTGCGACTGCTATTTTCAACTGCTCTTGGCTCTTTCTACAACCTTTCCGTCTCTCGAGAAAGCATTGGCTGTGAGGTTTCTAGCTATTCTCTCTATCTAATTGGACAGTTGGGAGCACACCGCTGACAGAAGGCATGATTTCTCACCAGGTTCTGTGCATCGTCTCGACATTTTGATTATATCATCTGGGCACCAGATGTCGGATTTATTTTGAAAAGTAGATGTACATTTTTACCATTAGTGATGTGTGGATGGCCATTAGTTGGTTAAATGGTCAGCAAAAAGCACACAAACTGGAAGCATGGTGCTATGTTCCCTTGCCTTGCCTTTCTGCATCTTGTGTGTGAGAGACTACTGTATGAAATTCTGTGCAACATCAAGCTGGGATCTGTGTCAGGAGTCAACAGCTTTAATAGGAAATGTAAAAGCATAAAACTCAACAGGCCAAGCAGTGTCTTTTATGTAGAAAAGGTAAAAATACATCACCAACGTTTCAGGCTTGAGCCCTTCATCAAGGTACGGACAAAATGTGGGCAGGTGTCCGTCCCAAAGGGTAAGGGGGTGAGCTATGGCCGCAAAGGCAGGAGGCGATAGGTGGAGAAGGGAGGGAGGGGACAGCGGTGATCAAGGGGAGGGGGAATGGCTGGGAAAAGGGAGGGAGGGAGAACTGGAAAGGGGAGGTGGAGGGAAGAGTAGGTTAGCAGAAACCGGAAAAGTCGATGTTAATGCCATCCGGCTGGAGGGTGCCCAGGCAGAAAATCAGGTGTTGTTCCTCCAGTTTGCGGGTGGTCTTGGTAAGATTGTGCGCGAGGCCATGGACAGGCTTGTGCGTGTGGGAGAGCGACACAGAACTGAAATAGTTGGCTACTGGGAGGTCTCTGTCACTGGTACTCAGCGAAGTGACCTCCCAATCTGTGCCCAGTCTCAAAGGAACTGCTTGACCTGCTGAGTTTCTCCAGTATTGTAATTTTTGACTTCAACTACGGTGTCTGCAGATTTTCATGTTTAACTGCTTAATAGGAAGAGATCTCTCTGTGTTTCAAGCCCATATCCTATCCATATTCTCACCTGATAGCATACGTCCTGGTGCACTCTGGATAACTGCCTTTGGAGGCAGAGAATTGTTAAGGCTCGTGATGGGGAGGAACCTTCTCTTGTGTGAACCCATAGAAACCACCCTTTATCCTGGTTCCTACCAGCTGAGGAAACATTATTTGCGCTGCCACTCTCTCATGCCTGTGACGGATTAGGTAGAAAGCACGCTCACTGGCTGGAGAGCGAGTGAATCGGATCTGTCCACATTTGGCTCGGTCTTCGGGCTTGGAATAATAGGCTGCTGTACATTTCTGCCTTCTCTCCTGACTGATCTTTGCCATTTAACTTCTCCTATTTGTTTAGAATGGCTAGGAAGTTCCCTGCTCTGTGTTGAGTGAACTCAGCCTTTTCTCCTTGGAGCGGCGGAGGATGAGAGGTGACCTGAGAGAGATAATGAGAGGCATTGACCGTGTAAATAGTCAAGAGGCTTTTTCCCCCAAGGCTGAAATGGTTGCCACAAGAGGACATGGGTTTAAGGTGCTGGGGAGTAGGTACAGAAGAGATATCAGGGTAAGTTTTTTACGTGGTGGCTGTGTGGGATGAGCTGCCGGCAATGATGGTAGAGGCGGATAGGTAAGGGACATTTGGATAGGTGCATGGAAAAACAGGGCTATGGGAAAGCCGAGTAATTTCTACGGTAGGGGCATGTTTGACATAACATTGTAGGCCAAAGGGCCGGTATTGTGCTGTGAGTTTTCTTTTAAGTATTTTTGTGACGATGGTGCGGAGATTGAGGATTTTCCACCAGTGCAATTTGGATGTTCATGTTCTATTTCCACAAAGTCTTTCTGCTTTCTAACATTCCACCCTGGGGTACCCCTACCCTCAGTGCATTCTTTTCCTCTCCCATGACAAAGACTAAACTTGTGTTCCTGGAGCCACTTCTCCATCCTTTACAGAACTTTCCCAAAGCCCTCCACAACCAATTTTTTTTTTTAGTGTGAAGTGCAACACTTTTGTAAACAAGGGAACCAGAAAACCAAGTGAGATATAGTCATTTTTTTTTAATGTCGGTTAAAGAGAACTTTTGGCATATTGGCCTTCATAAATCAAAGTATTGAGTACAGGAGTTGGAATGTTACGTTGAAGTTGTATAAGACATTGATTGGGCCAAATTTGAAGTATTGTGTGCAGTTTTGGTCACCCGACTACAGGAAAGATCTCAATAAGATGGAAGAGGGCAGAGAAGATTTGCTAGGATGTCGCCCGGACTTCAGGAACTGAGTTACAGGGAAAGGTTAAACAGGTTAGGGCTTTATTCCCTGGAGCGTAAAGAATGAGGGGAGATTTGATATTTAAAATTATGAGGGGGATAGAGTAAATGTAGTTAGGCTTTTTCCACTGTGGGTGGGTGTGATGCAGACTAGAGGACATGGGTTAAGGGTTTAGGGGAAACATTATGGGAAACTTCTTCACACAGAGACGGTAGGAGTGTGGAACAAGCTTTCAGCTGAAGTGATGAATGCGGATTCACTTTTAACATTTAAGAAGAATTTGGACAGGTATGTGGATGGGAGAGGTATGGATGACTATGGACTGGGTGCAGGTCAGTGGGACGAGGCAGAAGAATAGAGGGGCTGAGATGGCCTGCTTCTCTCCTGTCATTGTTCTATGGAAGAATTCCTCTGCTGGCCCAGGGGATTTTTTATATACATGGCTTAACAATTTATGTGCATAGGGGTTAACACTGCTGCCTCAGTGATCCAGGTATCCCCTGATATCCAGTGGAAAGTTTGCATGTTCTCCCTGAGATGGCTTGGGTTTTCCCCGCATGCTCTGTTTTCCTCATGAGCTGGTGCATCCATCTTCAGAGTCTCAACCTGGGCTTGTCAATAGCCACACCACCTCACTTTTCATTCTCTCCCTCTTCCCTCTTTCCCCCCACCCTCAGAATTGACCGCCCTGCAAATTCTCCCCCTCCACTGGATGCAAATTAGAGACCTTCTTATTTTCGATCGTCATTCACTGTTGTCCCCAGATTCCTAGAGAACTCTCCCATCAAGATCTGGGACCTGGACCCTGGTGAGAACTGGTAGTGAGAGGAGACTGGTTTTATAATAACTTAGTAAAATATTCCAGCACAGAAGGTTATTAGAACCATTACGCCACTTAATTCCACTTCCCAGCCCTGTAATTTCCTGTTGTACAAGCATCTCTCCACTTCTCAATGTCAAGTTGTTATTGAATCTGCTTCCTGTTCCCCACTTGCAAAATGGAAATCATTGCTTACAAATTACCGTTTATGCTCGTATAATCTTCAATACCGTGTAATAGTCAACCACCCCTTATTTGGGCCCAAACATCGGGTGTTTTGTATGACCCATGTAAACGTTGACCCTCCCCCCTACTTTTGGGCCTGACTGCCCACCCACCTGAGCTCCTGACACTCCAATAGCAGATCCTCACCCTGGCTGCCCGCCTACCGGAGCTCCTGACGCCCTGGCCATCTGCCCATCGGAGATCCTGACAGCGGACCTTCACTCTGGCCCCTGCCCCCCCCATCGGAGCTCCTGACGTCCTGACAGCGGACATTCACCCTGGCCGCCCGCCCATCCGAGCTCTCGACTATGGACTTGCCACCCAGTCCCAGCCATCCGAGCTCCCGACGCCTTGAACAACGCAAGTACTTACTGCGGTCAGAAGTTTCACCCACGTAAAAATCGACCCCTCCTTTTTTTTGGCCCGAGGAAAAATATTCAATGATTACAGGAGTATATATTATATTGATAGTCCTTCAGTTGGAAGACAACACATTGTGGACACAAAGGTGACTCTGCAGTCCCAGTCTGGAAGCGCGGACTCTAGCACAATGGTGGCACTGGAAGTCCATTGTTGTAATAACTGCGGCTGCTGCTCTGCGACGCCATTCACGGTTTTGGCATCACCTGTCTTCAGAGCTGGTGTAGGCTTCATAGCACAGGGTTCGCCAATGGGATCTGCCGGCAGCCGCAGCTTCTAGTTCTCTTGGCTGGATGTCACAGTAGTGTAGAGTTTCCTTCTCAGCATCTTTTTAGTGCTTGTGTGAACAACCTTGAGGAGTATATACGGTCAAACTAAATGATGTTGCTGCTAACCACCGTCTCCTGGTTGTAAATTAAGACGAATACATGTTTGTACGCACAGAAGTTTGTCAAAATCTTACCACCATCCCTGTATGAGTTTGGAATGTTTTTGATAAACTTTTAATCGGAGAATACGTTACAATATTGGGAGAGAGAGGACCATCTGCTCTGAGTAATCTCTGTTTTGCACATTTGAATAAAATGTTAGAGGTTCATGAACTTTATAAATAATGTGTGACTGTTAAGGAACCTTGTCAAACATTCCAGTTGCTAGATTTATAAGTACTGATATTTGTACGTCCAAAAGGATCTGTGTGGCAGCTTTTTTTTTTAAGAGAATCATTGATTGCCTTGGACCAAAGTGAAGGCAGGCTTCAAGCCCTTGATTTATTAAAAGTACCTTTTCTATCCAAGTGTTTCTATAATCTGTGTGCTGTATTAATGCTGAACTGTGAAGTCCCAAGGAATAAGCATCTTTTCATCGCATTGTTACAAAAGCTCATCTATTTATATCACTGCTGTCTAGACTGTTTCTGGTCTCTGTTCCACTTGAACAGGTGTCTTGGCATTTTCTGAACAAATGAACATGAATTTTTTAAAATAAAAAATACTGCTTGTGCCAAAGCATCTCCAGTTTCTTACAGAAGACCAATCCTCTGTACTTTCATAGAACAATACCAGCACAGAAAACGAGTCCTTCTAGTCTGTGCCAAACGATTATTTTGCCTAGTCCCATGGATGTGCACCCAGTCCAGAGCCCTTCATATCCCTCCCATCCATGTACCTGTCCAAATTCTTTGAGCCCACATTCAACTTCAGTTGGCAGCTCAATCCACACTCCCAGGACACTCTCTGTCTGAAGTTCCCCCTAAACCTTTCCCTTTTCACCCTTAACCCATGTCCTCTGGTTTATATCCCACGATTAAAACCGTGGTTTTCAAACTTTTTCTTTCCACCTTAGTAGAAAAAGCCTTCTTGCCTTTACTCTGTCTATCCCCTCATAATTTTAAATACCTCTATCAAATCTCCCCTCATTCTTCTATGGGAATAAAGTCCTAACCTGTTTAACCTTTCCCTGTAACTCCATTCCCAAAGTCCCGGCAACATCCTAGTAAATCTACTCTGAACTTTTTACATCTTGTATCTTTCCTGTAGTTAGGTGACCAAAACTGTGCACAATTCTTCAAATTTGGTCTCATTATATGGTACCCTTTCCCATCTTGTGTGGTCTTTCTCCATTAAGTGAGCAGTGGACAAATCAGTGGCTAAAGGATCCAAGTGTTACTTCAGAGACCCAGGTTCAATTCCTATAATCTTTGTATGGTCTGCATATTTCTCTGGGACTGCAAGAGTTTCCCTTCCATAAAAACCCAGCTAGTTATTAAGTTGTCTGGTAATTATAAATTACCCTGATGTAAAGACAGAGGTATGGATAGGAAGGGTTTAGAACAGTAGTCATCGATCTTTTTCTTTCTACTCACATAATCTCGATGCCATCGGTGCTCTGTGATTAGTAAGGGATGTGAGTGGGAAGGGAAGGTTGAGAATCCAGTTGTTTCTGAAATATTTTGCTTGAGAAAAATTGTCATTGGTCCATTTCCTTTGGAGTTGTGAAACCGTGCACATAACGAGTCCATGAGGGACAATTAAAACCGTGGTTTTCAAATTTTTTCTTTCCTCCCACATACCATCTTAAGCAATCCCTTACTAATCACAGAGCATCTATTGCATAGGGATTACTTAAAGCAGTATGTGACTGGTAAGAAAAAGGTTGAGAAGAGGAGATTAGAAGAGTAAGTACATGGATGTGAGGGGTTTGGAGGGTTATGGGCATAGGACTGGGTAGGTGGAACAAGTGGAGTTAACATAAATCAGTGCAGACTAGAAGGGCCGATATGGCCTGTTTCCGTACTGTAAATTGTTATATGGTTATAAAAACCACTGGTCTATAATAATGCAGACTCAAGCAAATAGCACTAGCCTGGAATGCCAACATGGTTGTCTTGGATGAGATGGGTTCATTTTAAATTCTTTAGATTTCAGACAGACAGCACAGTAACAGGACCTTCCAGCCCACGAGTCTGTGCCTCTCAATTAACCCACAACCCCCTCCCCACCTTTTGAAGGGTGGGAGGAAACCTGGCATTTATCAACCCCCCTGGATTCTCCCATCGACCATTTTGGAGACCCATAATTCAGCTCCTTGAGTCTGTCCTATCATTGGGTTAGAATAGCCATTCTCAATGGCTGGGGTGGGGGGGGGGGCACCTTTGTAACACCTACGACCCGAGGACCTGGCAGTCGCCTTCCCGGCGTGCCAGGCTGTGGCAGATAAACCACTGATGGGAGGAGTGGCCACTGCACTCCACCTAGAAAATCCATTGAGCAAGCTCGAAGGGCATCCCCGACGTCTACGATCTTTCCTGGATCTTCATACATTAAGCCAAGTCATGAAGGACTCCCCCTGGTAGAGGACCCTTTGCGTTGGTAAAGAATATTGATCCTGCAAAAAGAGTCGAGGGGGAGCCGTTAAATATTAATAATTTAAAGAAGTTTCATAAAAAATTAATGCAGATAAAATAGATAAATAAATGAAGATAACTGAAACCAACTTGTGTTCCAAATCTTGTGGTGGCCACACACACACACAGATAAAAATACATCTTTTCCCACCCTTCAACAAAGTGCCAAATTGCAAGAAGAAACTGTCAAAAAGTCCAAATCATCGACTGACTTCCTAGCTAGACCTCAGCATCAATGTGACTCAGAGAATGTCCACGCTGATCTGGATAAGCAGGCTGTTGGAACCAGGACTCAGCTCCAGATACAGAAGGCAATACTCCCAAAGCAACTGATGGAGCAAACAGTGGAACCACAATTGCCATCTGAAGCCGATGCTGATAATAATGAAGAAGGGTCCGCGGCTGGAAAAGCCTCCACATCACTAACCGACATTGGATTTATTGATAAGAGGAATATCACTGGCCCTGAATCATTTCTGAAAGTTCAGGACTTTTAAAGTACCAACTGATGCACCCAAAGATAATCACTCATTTCCAACTTGCCTTTTTACAGTAGCACTGACAAATGGAGAGAAATGTAGACGAGACTGACTGTGTTGGAGTCGAGTGAATCACTGTATTGTGCCCCTTGTTTTTTGTTTACCAAGTGGGGGTGTGAGTGTGTTAACCAGTCATCCAGGATGGAGTATTGAGAAAGGGTGGAGAAAATGAAAGGATCCCATTCCAAGTCATGAAAATTCTAACTTGCATGAGGAAAACTATGTTGCGTGGAATGAAGCCAGTAAGGCAGCAATGAGCGGTGCCTCAACTTCAACTGACAATTACGTTGTTCGCCAGCTCAAGGCTGAAAGCGATGAATGGAAGAAAATTTTTCATCGCATTCTTGATGGCGTCCTACTTTTGGCCGAGAGGGGGGGGCTCGCCTTCCGTGGTTGTCCTGAAAAAATTGGCGACGGCCATCATGGATTTTATTTTTGGCTATTGTTGAGCTTCTGAGCAAATGCGATTCGGTATTAGCCGAACGTGTGCGGAATGACCTATCCAAACAAAATACAAAGTGAGTTCATTGCGATTGCTGTTGACGGTTCTCCCAAAGAACAGCTATCATCAGATTGGTGAGGAGGGAAGATACCAGTTCTTCAATTGAAGAACGCTCTCTTGCATTTCATGAATTTTCCGAAGTGAAGGAATGCAGAGGAAATCTTGGTAATTCTCAATCTGACCTTTGAAGACTGTGTGAGTCAAGCATTTGACAATGGCTCTGATATGGCAAGAGAGGACAGTGGTGCCCAGGCAATCTTAAAGGAGAAGAATAAGAACTGCATTTTCTCCATTTGTGCACATCACACTCTGAAACTCGGATTGTGTTGGTGCCTGCAGTGAAGTTATAACCTTCTTTGGAATCGTACAGAAAATGTTCAATATCTTTCTCTCAGAGGGTGGTGGATCTGTGGAATTCTTTGCCACAGGAAGTAGTTGAGGCTGGTTCCTTGTCAATATTTAAGAGTAGGTTAGATTTGGCCATTATGGCTAAGGGGATCAGGGGGTTTGGGGAGGAACCGGGTACTGATAAGCCATGATCATATTGAATGGTGGTATAGGCTTGAAGGGCCAAATGGCCTCCTCCTGCACCTATGTTTCTATGTTTCAGTTCAAGTCCCCAGTGGTGGGAGATGCTGAAAGAACACCTTCCTGTCCCACTGCATAAAATGGTTAAAGACAAGGTGGTCAGCAAGAATTGACATTTGGATGGCGTTAGAAATGCAATGGCAGAGCTGAGTGCGAGTCTGATCTTCAGGGTATCAAAAAAATACTTGGGTTCTTTTCAATGTGTACTGAGGTCAGTCATTTGGATTAAAATTCTCGCAATGACACAGGAGATCAACTTGATAATAGAATCTCGTGATGCCACAGTAGATGTGGAAAGAGATAACAGGCAGATATCCTGAAACTAAAAGAGAAATGGAAAGATGTACTTGAGGAAGGATGGCATGCGTCAATCAAAATAGGTGTTCCAGATAGTTCTGCTACTCGCAGAAGGTACCCAATTCAAAAGGAAGCTGAAAATGACTTCAGGGTGAACATGCTCTTCAACATAATTGCCTCTGTTATCGATGGCCTTTCACATCGCTTTTCTGCAGTCAGGGACATTTGTGGGCTTTCCTTTTTTTTGTGTGTGACGCTTTAACCAGTTAGATGAGAATGAGCTGTTTTCAAAAAGCTAATCCACTTCAGCTGCGATACCCAAGTCGTGTTTCAAGTGACATTCAGAGTGAAGGGCTTCTTCTGAAAAGAATTTTTGATGCAAAATTCAAACTCGCTGCAGTGTGACCGAAGAAAATTTATGGTCAGATTTTTTTTTAAAAAAATTATTTAATTGTTTGCATCTTTACAGGAAAAAATGAATAAAACATTAATCAAATATCCATATACAAAAAATGTACTTTTATCTATTTTCTCCCCATCCCCCTCCCAAAAGTAAGAAGAGAAAAACCTACCATTTAATATACAATTAATATTAGCATCGACAATCGTTAATTATTATTAAAAATTACTAACTAAGAGGAGTGGATAAGAGGTGGATGGAAAATTATCCATAAAATCTACATATGGTTTCCAAATGGTATAAAGATTTTCAACTCGATTCCTTAAACTATACGTAATTTTTTCCAAAGGTACACAATTTGGCATCTCATTATACACTCTACTTCATAACACGTCTCAGTCATCTCTCCCTGATTATCGCTAGACATTTCTTTGCTATTGCAAGACTTTAAAAATTTTCTGGGTATTTGTCCAATTTCAAGTTTATATTGTTTTTATAAAAATGAATATAAAAATATTCTTGGATCCTTTGTTATCTTTATCTATCTTCAGAATTTGCCCTAATAATAAACTCAGTTCATTCCAAAACCTTTCCACTTTTTCACAAGGCCACGCTGAATGCAAAAAAGTCTTTCACACATCAAAAACCCTTATTTGAATAATTGGATTAAGTCCACTTAACTTGTGTGGAGTTTCATATAATTGATGAATAAAGTTAGATTGATCCATTTGATATCTAACATTTACTGTATATGGTCAGATATTGAACTTTAGATTGGGCAGCATTCTCTCAAATGTCCTCATTGCGTTGCGCAGGCGTTTGGAGGGTTATGGGCATTTTTTTGCCATTGCCTGCATCGGTGGCCCTCTAATGAGAGGAGCTTCAGTGTTCTTAAACAAATTAAGTCACACTTTCACTCCATCATGGTGCAAGAACGTTTGAGTGGATTAGCAAATTTGACAAATAACAAGTTGCTTGATTTTTTTTTTCTGGTGTAATTAAGCATTTCTTAATGTGGAAAAGTGATGACCCTTTCTGATATGAAATTCCGAATATGGAATAAACGTGACCGTGCTGTTGTATTTACTGCTTCTTATTACAAGATTCCATCCATACCTGCTGCTTTGCCACTTTTCAGTTGTTTGATTGCCTTATATGTCTCTTCCCGGGTGAGGACCTCATCCAGCTCTGCGCTGGGTGGGTCACGTCTCCAGAATGGAGGACCATCGCCTGCCCAAGATCGTGTTCTATGGCGAGCTCTCCACTGGCCACCATGACAGAGGTGCACCGAAGAAGAGGTACAAGGACTGCCTAAAGAAAGCTCTTGGTGCCTGCCCCATTGACCACCGCCAGTGGGCTGATCTCGCCTCCAACTGTGCATCTTGGCGCCTCCACAGTTCGGCGGGCAGCAACCTCCTTTGAAGAAGGCCGCAGAGCCCACCTCACTGACGAAAGACAAAGGAGGAAAAACCCAACACCCAACCCCAACCCACCAATTTTCCGCTGCAACCGTGTCTGCCTGTCCCGCATCGGACTTGTCAGCCACAAACAAGCCTGCAGCAGACGTGGACATTTACCCCCTCCATAAATCTTCGTCCACGAAGCCAAGCCAAAGAAGAAAAGATTACAAGACTGTACTCTATCTCATACACATTTTAAATAAAATTGTTTGCCTTTATCTTTTTTATAAATCATTCTTGTTCTTTTATTTTGTTCTGTTACTTTTAAATACGTCATGTACATGTTATATACCCCTGATTACAAAAATACTTAATGAGTAGTTTGAAATGGGGCCTACATTTCCCATCTGGCCTGGGCCTATTACCAGCTTGGCACTGCCCTGCTGGCTCCTGTACTTCCTTCCAGATGGGAGCAGGGTGAAGAGGGCATGGCCTGAGTGGGGGTGGGAATATAGAGGCCGCTTTCTTGCAGCTGTCCTTAATGGACATCCCATGATGTCGCTGGCCGAATTCACAACTCTCTGTCATCTTTTCCTGTCTTGTCCATTGGCAGACCAGACCAGACAGTGACGCAGCCAGTTGGAATGCTCACCGTGGTACACCTGCAGAAATTTGCAAGAGTCGTCGGTGACATCCCAAATCTCCTCAAACTCCTCACGGGGTGCAGCCACTGGTGAGCCTTCTTCGTGAATGCATCGACATGGAGGGCCCAGGACAGATTTTCAAAGATGTTGACACCCAGGAATTTGAGGTTCTTACTCCTTTCCACTGCTGACCCCCTCGATGAGGACTGGTTCGTGTTCTCCTGGTTTCTCTCCTCCTGAAGTCCACAATCAGCTCCTTAGTTTTGCTAGTGTCGAGTGCAAGGTTGTTCACCTTGTGGATTAAAAAGAGGATGCACAAGCTGGGATTGTAATTGATGCCAGCATCTATGTTATTTCTAACTGACTCAAGCATCTATACGCGAAGCAGTATAAAGATATGGGAAATTAAACACGTGCAAGCAAAGAAGGTTTACAAAAATGTTGCCTGGATTGCAGTATTTTGAATACGGAGAAAGATTGAGTCGACTGGGACTTTATTCGTTGGAGCGTAGAAGGTTGAGAGGAGATTTGATAGAGGTATTTAAAATTATGAGGGGAGTAGATGTGAATAGGCTCTTTCCCCTGAGGGTAGGGGAGATTGGAACAAGGGGGTCATAAGTTAGGGGTTAGGGGGCAAAACTTTAGGAGTAATATAAGAGAAAGGTTCTTCACTCAGAGAGTGGGGGCTGAGTGGAATGATCTTCTGGAAGAGGTGCTTGGGGCAGGGTCAATCTGTCATTTAAGAGGAGATTAGAAGAGTAAGTACATGGATGTGAGGGGTTTGGAGGGTTATGGGCATAGGACTGGGTAGGTGGAACAAGTGGAGTTAACGTAAATCGGAGCGGACTAGAAGGGCCGATATGGCCTGTTTCCGTACTGTAAATTGTTATATGGTTATAATTCTGTGTTAAATATGGCTTCAAAGCAGCAAAGGAAATGTAGATCAAAGGCAGTTCTGTGCACTATTGATAGTTTGAGGTAAAACCCTAGACCAGTGGTTCTCAATCCTTTTCTTTCCGCTCACATCCCACTTTAAGTATTCCCTATGCCATCGGCGCTCTGGGATTAGTAAAGGATTACTTAAGGTGGGATGTGAGTGGAAAGAAAAAGGTTTGAAACCTCTGTTTTAATCGTACCTCATGGAATCGTTATGTGCACGGTTTCAGAACTCCAAAGGAAATGGGCCAAAGACCATTTTTCTCAAGCAAAATATTTCAGTAACAATTAGGTCTCGAGCAGTGATTCTCAACCTTCCCACTCGCATCCCACCTTAAGCAATCCCTTACTAATCACAGAGCACCAATGGCATAGGGAGCACTTAAAGTGGGAAGAAAAAGGATGAGAACCTTCAAGATTGTAATTTTTCCTGAGCTCTATCTGGTTTGTTTTACATTGGGTCGTGACTAGTAAAATCAGAGATGAGGTTGATGGTTGAAGTTGGTACTGAAATTTACTTCTGCAATAAATAGTTGAACTCCGAAAACACTTTTGTTGGTGGCTTTTCTTCCTGACCAGTGTCCTTGTTGCTTACAGGTTGAGAACGGCCCCTGGACTGACGATGTTTGGATGAGGGTGTCTACTTCAATCATGTGTGAGACAGCACGGGGTGACGTTGAAATGTATCATGTGAGGTTTCCAAACTAGTCTAAGTAGAGGCTGTGCAAATCTGGTGAGAAAATAATGGGTATGAAAGGAGACTCTTAAAATATCAACAGAAATGGCTACTGTATTAACACCAAAGGATTTGTGCACTATTTTTCATTGCGCTATGTCCTCCCACCAGTGCAAAAATTGGAACAAATTACACATGAGCGGGTGTGCGTGTGGCTGTGAAGAAACAGGAACTGTTAGATTTGTATATTATTTTTGTTGAAATTACAGAATTTCTCCATGTAATAAACATTTTGGACCAAATTGTATCATTTCAATTCAATAGACTTGCTGATGAAGATTTAAATCTCATTTCTTTTTCTGCAGTGCATCTTGAAAGCCTGTAGTTGCCTTGGTGACAGACGGACTGGGAATCTTTGTACCAAGACAGTTGGGATTAGTTTGGGGGTGCGGCAGGGTTACAACAACAACGCGATTTTAGCGCCAGCGACCGGGTTCAAATCCAGCCCTGCCTTTAAGGAGTTTGTACGTTCTCCCCGTGTTTGCGTGGGTTTCCTCCCACTCTTCAAAATCATACGGGGGCATGGATTCAGGGGTCGGAAGGGACTGTTATTGTGCAGTTTTGGTCACCTAACTACCGGAAAGATCTCAATAAGACAGAAAGAGGGCAGAGAAGATTGACTAGGATGTCGCCCGGACTTGAGGAACTGAGTTACAGGAAAAGGTTAAACAGGTGAGGACTTTATTCCCTGGAGCGTAGAAGAATGAGGGGAGATTCGATAGAGGTACAATATTTAAAACTGAGGGAGATAGACAGAATAAATGTAGAGGGTAGGCGAGATACAAACCAGAGGACGTGTTAAAGAGTCAAAGGGGAAAAGCTTGGGGGGAGTAGTGGGAGTGTGGAACAAGCTGCCAGCTGAGATGGTAAATGCAGGCTCAATTTTATGTGTGCTCTCTCTGGATGCGGAGAAGGTTGACCGGGCAGAATGAAATTATTTATTTAAGACTAGAAAAATTTAATTTTGAGGCTGACTTTATTCAATGGATTAAATTACTCTGTATACATTCTTACTAATTTTCAGATTTCTAAACCATTTAAAGTCCAGCGTGAAACCAGATGCTTTTTGGCCTGGCTCAAGAACCCTTAGCTATCACTTTCCGAGAATCTAATAATATTACTGCCATTTTAAGGAAGGGCCTCAGCCCACAAAGTTTTGCTTTAATGTTGATGATTTATTGCTTTTTATTTCTAATCTTGAGACCTCATTGCCTTCTGTGCTTTGTGTTTTAGTCAATTTTCAGGTTATAAGTTGAATTAACGTAAAAGTTACTTCCTTTGAATAATATGGCACCAATAAATACTAATCTTCCTTTTAGAGTTGTAAGAAATTAATTCATTTATTTGGGTGTAACAATTACTAAGAATTATAAACACCTATTTAAAGAAGATTTTCTCAGTTTAATAAAATACACGTAAAGGGCATTATCAAACTGGTCGCCATTGGTTGGTCAAATCAACTCTATTGAAATGAGTATCTTACCTAAATTTATATACCTTTTTCAGGCTTTCCCTGTTTTTATTCCTGCCCTATGTTTTTGATTCCATATCTTAGATATGGAAGAACAAGCACCCCCACCTAAATAAAATCCACCTTCAAAAAATTTAAAAGAATGGAGGTTTAGTCCTACCAATCTTTAGGTGCTATTACTAGGCAGTCAACATACAACATCTTGCGTTTATATATTAATCGCGAAGGTTGTCCAGTACGGGTCGCTTTGGAATCTAATTCTGTTACAAAACTTTCTATTATTTCTCTTCTCGGATCCTTACTTCCCCTTATCATTAAGTAACTGACAATCCAGTGGTTAAACATACTTTTGTTGATCTGGATATAATTTAGAAAACGTTTTGGCTTATTGAGATTTTCTCTTCCTAGTCCCATTTTTTTCATGAGGTAGCGGGATAATTGTTATGTTATGTTATGAGAGGAGTGTTTGGTTCGGTGCGGACTAGAAGGGCCTAATGGCCTGTTTCCGTGCTGTAATTGTTATATGTTATGAATGATAGCTTTTAAAGAATCGTACAGATCAGGCATTAAATGTTTTAAAGATTATTTATTGCTCTTCTTTTGAACAACTGACAGTTAAATATAAATTGCCAAATACTAATTTTTTTTGTTATTTACAGATTAGAGATTTTTTGAGATCTCAATTGCATCCATTTTCCTGAGCTTTGATAAGGATTTAATTGAGGTCAATTTTAATTTGCAACCTTTTTAAAACAGTTCAATATCTAACATTTATGACGTGTTGAGGAGAATAAGAGGGGTTCCTTTAGATAAAATTTAAAAAGCCTGAGAACAGAACCTACAGTTTTCATTTTCTGAAGAAACGTGGAATGTAGGGGGGGGGGGGGGGGAGAAAAAGTCACTGTATATGTGTGAAAAAGAAAAAGTGTATATCATGGCTAACGTGATTTATGGTGTGAAAGATAAAAAAAATTTTTAAAAAAAGAAACGTGGAATGTAATTTTTAAAATGTTTACATTTTTTCCTCGCCACTCCCTCCTACAATTTAAAGTAATCCATAGGGCCCACATGTCCAAAGTCAAAACAACCTCGCTTTTATGCGAATGTATCTCCTCGTTGTGACAGATGGAATTGCTTCATTAATTCATATGTTTTGGACTTAACTGAGTCTTAGGAAATACTGGGAAGAAAGTATTTCAAACTTTTTCTGCACTTTTGGAAGTAATATTTAAGCCTAATCATTTAACTGCCTGGTTTGGTATGGTTGGAGAGAGAGGCATAACTCTCATGGCATCTGATTTGCATGTATTAGCTTCTGTGGCCAGGTGGGCGGTGTTGCTTCGATGGAAGGATGTTACCCCGGCTACTCACGCTCAATGGTTATGTGACGTTGTCATGTTTAAATTTAGAGAAGATTTGATGCTCTTTTTCCGATTTAAGATTTCAAACACTGTGGAGGCTATTTTTTAATTACTTTCAAAATCTTTGATTTGGTATTAATGCTGGTTAATAAGGTAATAAATTACTACGTCAGGATTTTTTTTCTTTGCCAAACAGCTTCAATTTTGGTAGTGGGATTAGATTTTCTTTTTATAATAAAATATTACTATAATATTTGTTTGATTAGAATGCGGAGTACTGTGGATAAAATAGAATGATCTGAATAGTGTATTCTGTACTTTTAGTTTTTGACTTATGTATTCTTATGTACTCTTTTTTTTTTGATGTGGAATTTCAATAAAATTATTGAAAAGCAACAGTTACTGTACTCACAGTATTACTGTCAGCAGCGACGCCACGCTGGCCCAGGATCTTCATCGTTTCTTTGCTCGATGAAGTCAGCAGAAGTGAACGCAACACCCTCCTCGGCATCCAGCAGCCATGTCCTCGCCGTGCAGGAGTGGGATGCGAGACGGGTGCTCAGTGTGGTAAATCCAGGGAAAGCCGCCGGCCGTGATGGCGCGGCAGGAAGTGGGCTGAAGGAGTGTGCATGCCTGCTCCCCGAGGTCTTCACGAAGATCTTCAACCTGCCCCTGCCTGAATCCATTTATCCCACCTTGCCTGAAACCTGCCACTATCATCCCACTGCCGAAGAAGAATGTCATCAGCGACCTCGACGACTACCGTCCGGTAGCACTTTCACCGGTCATCGTGAAGGGCTTCGAGAGGCTGGTCTTGCAACAATTGAAAACTAGCCTCCCACCCACCTTTGATCCATATCAGTTTGTCTACAGGGCAGACAGGTTGCTCTCCACACTGCACTGACCCACCTTGAACACCAGGGAGCTATACCAGGAGGCTTTTTATAGACCAGCTCTGCCTTTTAACACCGTCTGGTTTCAAAACTTGCTAAATTAGGGGTTCCCAAATCTATCTATCTAATGAACTCCCCCAGGCTCTTAAAATTGGCGCTCATCTCTCCTCTACCCTTTTACTCTCAAGGGTGTGTATCGAGTCCCATCCACTACTCTCTTTATACCCATAAAGTGGGTATAACTTTACCAACACCATCATCAAGTGCGTGGACCACACAACTGTGGTTGGACTCCTTTCATGAGGAGACGAGACCACCTACAGCAATGAAGTCCAAAGACTTTGACAGCGTGGGTTCAGAGAACAATAAGGTTTCAGACCCACCATACAATCAGCGGGGACTGTGTGGAAAGGGCCACTGCTTCCAGGTTTGCACTTGGCTGAAGATCTCTCCTGGACTACCAATACCATCGCAGTAGGCACAGCAACGACTCCGTGCCCTGAGGATTCTCAGGAAGGAGAGACTGCTGGTGTCCTTCCATCACTGCTCCAGCGAGAGGGTGCTGGCCGACTGCATTTCGACAGGGTTTGCCGGCTGCTCGGCAGCAGACGAGAGGGTCATCAGTACGACCCAGAAGATTCTCAGCCCTCCTTGGGAGATTTCTAAAGATCTCGCTGCCTCAGTAGAGCAGTCAAAATCCTGAAGAGCTCTTGCAACCCTGGTCATCATCTGTTTCAGCTGCCGCCCTCCAGTTGACATTTTAAGGTCCATTAGATCACAGACAGGCAGTTTTTACCCCAGAGCCATACGTGAACTGAACACTGCCAAATATTATATTTTGTTTGATGTACGTGTGCACTGTCAGGATGTGCTCAATTCTGTTGTGCCTGGGCAATGAAAATAAAGGATTCGTGCTCTATTTTTCCAAATGAACCTTA
>NW_027212358.1:0-24496 GCF_036971445.1 Narcine bancroftii | reverse complement strand
TGGCACCCAGTCCTCTTTCCTGATGGCAGCAGCGAGAGCAGAGCGTGTGCTGGGAGGTGTGGATCCTTGCTGCTGCTCTCTGACAGCACCGTTCCCAGTCAATTTTCTTGATGGTGAGGAGGGTTTTGCCTGTGATGCTCTGAGCTTTTGTCAGGCCTTTAGCTAAGAGGGATCAGTGTATCTCAGTGCAGATGACAATAAGCAAATATATTTATATATATAGTTGCCACCATTTGTGGTGGTCCACCGCCGGCCTACTGCAGGGGGCGACCTCTGTACCTGCAGGAGTGTACCACCGGCCTACTGCGGGGGCAACCTCTGTACCTGCAGGAGTGTACCACCAGCCTACTGCAGGGGGCAACCTCTGTACCGGCAGGAGTGAACCGCCGGCCTACTGCAGGGGGCGACCTCTGTACCTGCAGGAGTATACCGCCGGCCTACTGCAGGGGGCGACCTCTGTACCTGCAGGAGTATACCGCCGGCCTACTGCAGGGGGCGACCTCTGTACCTGCAGGAGTGTACCACCGGCCTACTGCAGGGGGCAACCTCTGTACCTGCAGGAGTGTACCACCGGCCTACCGCAGGGGGCGACCTCTGTACCTGCAGGAGTGTACCACCGGCCTAATGCAGGGGGCAACCTCTGTACCTGCAGGAGTGTACCACCGGCCTACTGCAGGGGGCGACCTCTGTACCTGCAGGAGTGTACCACCGGCCTACTGCGGGGGCGACCTCTGTACCTGCAGGAGTGTACCACCGGCCTACTGCAGGGAGCGACCTCTGTACCTGCAGGAGTGTACCACTGGCCTACTGCGGGGGGCGACCTCTGTACCTGCAGGAGAGTACCACCGGCCTACTGCAGGGAGCGACCTCTGTACCTGCAGGAGTGTACCACCGGCCTACTGCGGGGGCGACCTCTGTACCTGCAGGAGTGTACCACCGGCCTACTGCGGGGGCGACCTCTGTACCTGCAGGAGTGTACCACCGGCCTACTGCAGGGAGCGACCTCTGTACCTGCAGGAGTGTACCACTGGCCTACTGCGGGGGGCGACCTCTGTACCTGCAGGAGAGTACCACCGGCCTACTGCAGGGAGCGACCTCTGTACCTGCAGGAGTGTACCACCGGCCTACTGCAGGGGGCGACCTCTGTACCTGCAGGAGTGTACCACCGGCCTACTGCGGGGGCGACCTCTGTACCTGCAGGAGTGTACCGCCGGCCTACTGCAGGGGGCAACCTCTGTACCTGCAGAAGTGTACCACCGGCCTACTGCAGGGGGAAACCTCTGTACCTGCAGGAGTGTACCGCCGGCCTACTGCAGGGGGCGACCTCTGTACCTGCAGGAGTGTACCACCGGCCTACTGCGGGGGCGACCTCTGTACCTGCAGGAGTGTACCACCGGCCTACTGCAGGGGGCAACCTCTGTACCTGCAGAAGTGTACCACCGGCCTACTGCAGGGGGAAACCTCTGTACCTGCAGGAGTGTACCACCGGCCTACTGCAGGGGGCGACCTCTGTACCTGCAGGAGTGTACCACCGGCCTACTGCAGGGGGCGACCTCTGTACCTGCAGGAGTATACCGCCGGCCTACTGCAGGGGGCAACCTCTGTACCTGCAGGAGTGTAAGGGGACAGGACTATACCTGGTCGGCTGCCAATCAGTCGGCCTCAATGGATCAAGCCCCAGACGGTCAGGTGTCAATCACCCTCTGGGATATAAGCACGCGCCAGCCTCTTGAGGCCTCACTCAGAGTTGCTGCAGCCACTGCCTGGCTCTGTGGAAGTCTTTGTGGATTAAAGCCTATTGTTCAGTCTTTACCTTGTGTGTGTCTGATTCTGTCTAACAGCGCAGCACAATTTAATCCACAAAATTTTCCCACGACTGCCATGGAAAAACTCCTGAGCGCAGGGAGCCTTGAGGTCAACCCACGCCACCCAGAAGCCCAGACACGCTTTGAGATCTAGCAGCACGCAGTCGAGGCAATCATCGAGGCACACGAGGGCAACATCCTGGACTCCAATCGGAAGAGGTTGGTCCTACTCTGGTCAAAGCTGGGTTCCCGCGCCTTCCAGGTAACCAAAGGCTGCTCCACATACAAGAGCGCAATGGACACTCTCGAGAACTTGTACAAGCCCCCCATGAATGTGGTCTGTGCAAGGTACCTCCTCAACACCCAAGCCCAGTAACCCGGGGAGATGGCTGAGTCTTACCTGGGACACTTGCGATCATGACTGGCTGAATCCAGGGTAGGTGTAGAGGAGGTCGAGAGGCTGACCCAGGTCGCCTTTGTCTGAGGGTTACACTCAAGGGCCATCTGGCAGAAGCTGCTGGAAGACAACATTTATGCCCTAACCAGGACTGTGGAAGTGGTCCAAACCCTGGAAGCAGCAGCCCTGCACGTCGAAGCCTTCGATTTTGGGTTCCCCCAGGCTCCCTCATGGCCCACTCACACTGCAGCTGCAGTCCCAGGCTGAGCTGGGGAGGAGAATGTCGCTGCGGCACCTGTAAGTACTGTGGGTCCTGGTGTGGGTCAGATTGACGATCGTGCCAAAAGTGGCAGCGAGGAACCAGTATTGTTCCCAATGCGGCAAGAAAAACAACTTTGCAAAAGTGTGCCTCTCTAAACCTGCCGGCAGCTCAGCGGCCATCTATGACCTCCCTACCTCCCCTGTGGACCCCCCCCACATGCGCGTGCCGGGCGGCGCCATTGTCCCCGCAACGACTTCCGCCTTCCCCAACTTCGACCACGCAACATCCGGCCCCGCCAGCAACCATCTCAGCGTGTGCCTGAGTGTCTGCACCAGCCCTTGTTCTCGCTGAGGACTACAGAGATGTCACTTCCAGCTGACATAACGATGTCACTTCCAGTTGGCCGTGATGACGTCATTTCCCCCGGTGCAGCGGACACAGCTGGGGAAGGAGGTCAGCCACGCAGCAGCTCCCCACGTGCCGTCGCAATCTTGGGCCAGGTAGTACCCGACACGGAGGGCCCCCGACGACGTTGAGAATGACGTGGTCAACACGGGCAATGGCCAGGTCGCCCTACCGACGGTTCCCATGCCTCCGGGTGCCATCAGCTGCCACACGCCACACCCAGCGACCGACGGCAACGTGGTCAACACAGGCAATAACCAGGCCTCCCTATCGACGCTCCTCATCCCTCCGGATAGCAACGACTCCAACTCCGAGATGGTTCTGGCCACCACCACGCTGACCAGGGACATTCCCCACAATCTCAATGCTTGATGATGGACGTGCAAGTCAACGGGCAGCTAACAAGAGCCTGTTGGACAGTGGCAGCACCGAGAGCTTCATTCACCCGAGCGTGGCCCAATCCCTAAGGTTAAAGGTCCACCCCACCACCTGCTCGATCGCCCTTGCCACCAAGGATAAGACTGTTGGTACCCTCGGGCGCTGCTCGGTCGATATAACTTTGGGAAAGGAGACTTACACAGGATTCAGGCTCCTGGTCATGCCCAAACTCTCCACACCACTCCTCCTGGGCCTGGATTTCCAGTGCCACCTGCAGAGTGTCACCCTTGCCTTTGGGGGGGCCCCAACCTCTACTCACATTGCACAGCACACCAACCTACCAGCCCCGGCCAACCTGCAGCCTCTCCACACTGTGCATCACCTCACCAGCGCTCTTTCCATATCTTGTGCTAGGCTGCAAGCCGATCGCCGCCAAAAGTAGGCGCTATTGCACTGCAGACAGGACCTTTGCATCAAGGCGAAGGTCCGGCGACTCCTGGTGGAAGATGTTATAGAGCCCAGTAACAGCCCTTGGAGAGCCCAAGTCCTGGCGGTCAAAGGGGGAAGTAAGCTGAGGATGATTGTGGATTACAGCCAGACCATTAATCGATACACCCAGCTGGATGCCTACCCCCTGCCGAGGATTGCCGACGTGGTCAATGAGATTGCCCGCTACTAGGTTTTCTCCATGATTGACCTGAAGTTGGCGTATCACCAAATCCCTATCCACCAGAAGGACAAACCCTACACCACCTTTGAGGCGGACGGACGCCTGTACCAGTTCCACAGAGTTCCTTTTGGGGTCACAAACGGGGTCTCCATCTTCCAGCAGGAGATGGATCGCATGGTAGACCATCACAAGCTAAAGGCGACATTCCCATATCTGGATAACGTCACCATCTGCGGCCGTAGCCAGCAGGACCACGATGCTAACCTGGAGAAATTCCTCCAGACGGCCGCGGAGCTGAACCTCACTTACAAGAAGAAGTGTGTGTTCAGCACCACCCACCTCACCATCCTGGGATACATCATGGCCCATGGAGTCGTCGGCCCAGATCTGGAAAGGATGCACTCATTAATGGAGTTACCCCTCCACCCCCCCCCCCCCCCCACCATGCTAAAAGCCCTCCACAGGTGCCTGGGCCTATTCTCGTATTACTCGCAGTGGGTCCCTCACTTCTCGGACAAGATCCACCCACTGGCCCAAGCCACAACTTTTCCCCTCCCACCGAAGGCGCAGGCAGCCTTCACCCGCATCAGCCAAGACATTGCGGACGCCACGATGCAGGCTGTGGATGAGGACTCCCCCTTCCAGGTGGAGAGCGTTGCCTCTGAGGTGGCTCTCACTGCTACCCTCAACCAAGGGGGGACGCCCCGTCGCCTTCTTCTCCAGGACCCTCCATAGCTCCAAGCTAGGGCACTCCACCATTGAAAATGAGGCTCAGGCGATTGTGGAAGCGGTCCGCCACTGGCGCCACTACCTGGCCAGCAGGAGATTCACGCTCCTCACGGACCAGCGGGCTGTGGCATTCATGTTTAACACTACCCACAAGATAAAGAATAACAAGATCCTGCGCTGGAGAGTCGAGCTGGCAACCTACAGCTATGACATCCAGTACTGCCCCAGGAAGTTTAACGATTCCCCTGATGCCCTCTCTCGCACCTGCATGTCTATGCATGACGACAGGTTGCAGGCATTGCATGAGTCACTCTGCCATCCAGTTGTACCATTTTGTTAAGTCCCGAAATCTGCCGTACACCATCAGGGACGTCAGGGACATGACCGAGGCCTGTCTGGTCTGTGTGGAGTGTAAACCCCATTTCTTCCATCCCCCTCAGCCCCACATTGTAAAGGCTACTTGGCCTTTTGAGCGTCTCAGCGTGGACTTCAAAGGGCCCCTGCCTTCCACGAACCAAAATGTCTACTTCCTCACGGTAGTGGACGAGTACTCATGCTTCCCTTTAGCCATCCCTTGTCTGGACACCTCCACGGCCACCGTCATCAGGGCTTTGAGGCAGATTTTCACCATGTTTAGCTACCCCGCCTTCATCCAGAGCGACCGGGGTCTAGTTTCATGAACGACGAGCTGCGCCAGTAGCTGACGGCTAGGGGTATCGCGACCAGTCTCATGACAAGCTATAACCCGAGAGGTAACGGGCAAGTGGAACGTGAGAATGGGGTGGTCTGGAAGGTAGTCCTCATGGGTCTCAGGTCAAAAGGGTGGGCCGTTGAGTTCTGGCAGAATGCCCTGCCTGAGGCGCTCCATGCCATTCAGTCACTGCTGTGCACAGTTACCAACGAGACCCCTCATGAACGTCTGTTCTCATTTCCCAGGAGGTCGGCAACTGCAATGTCACTCCCAGCATGGTTCACGTCCCCGGGACCGGTGCTTCTGCGTAAGCATGTAAGGACACACAAGGTCGAAGCCCTGGTAGAGCAGGTTTTTCTCCTTCATGCAAACCATAACTACGCTTACATTAGGTTCGGCAGTGGCAGGGAGGACACCATCTCAACCAGGGACCTGGCACCAGCAGGAGCACTCACCACACCACACCACCCTCCAGCCCAGGATGACGCTGACCAGGCATACATCCCCGTCCCCATGCAGCTATGGGGCACCCAAGGCCTCCTTGACCACCAAGAGCCCGCTTCAGCCTTAGGAGACGAACCCACCCCCCCATCCATCCAATACGACCCGCATACATCGACCCCGGCCCTCCTGGCCACCCCACTGTGCGGCACCACACTAAGCCACACACACCCCTGCCGCCAGCCCCCACCCCCCAACTTTCCCTCTGACCAGTGACCAGGAGCCAGTCCTACGACGGTCACAGAGACCCCGGTGGCCGCCGAATCGTCTCAACCTGTAAATATTTGTAAGGGGACAGGACAACACGTGGCCGGCTGTCAATCAGTCGACCTGAATGGATCAAGCCCCACCTGGTCAGGTGTCAATCACCCTCTGGTCTATAAGCCAGCGCCGGCCTCTCGAGGCCTCACACTGAGTTGCTGCAGCCACAGCCTGGCTCTGTGGAAGTCTTTGTGGATTAAAGCCTGTTGTACAGTCTTTACCTTGTGTGTGTCTGATTCTGTCTAACAGCGCACCACCCCATTATTATTATTATAGGCTGTTCTAGTGTTTAATATCTCACAAGTCTTCAATAGCCATGATACAAAACAACATTTCCTGGCAATGCACACTGATACGATGGCCCACAGTAATACATTACTAATAGCACTGTATTTATGGCATTCCTTTTTTATTTAATGTGCAAATAAGTTAGATTGAGTTGAACGAGCCTTTCATCCTGGGGCTCTGTATGGGTTGTTACCCATCAAGAGCAGCATGACCGCTTCAGCACAGAAATTTGGATGTGGGCCAGTGGGTTTTGCTCTTGCTTCTAAATGCAGGGGCTGTGAGGTCAAGTCTTTCTCCGGGGAATAGCCACCAGTGCAGCACCGAGCTGGTGTTGTACCTGCCGGGGTTACTGTAAGACAGTGGTTTTCAAACTTTTTCTTTCCACTCACATCTCACCTTAAACGATCCCTTACTAATCACAGAGCACTTACGGCATACTTAAGGTGGAATGTGAGTTGTGGTGGGGGTTGGGGGGGGGGGGGGGAGCAGTTTGAAAGCCACTGCTCTAAATCATTAATATGCGACATAAAAATAATCGGCCCCAACACCGACCCCTGGGGTGCACCACCAGCCACTGGCAGCCGACCAGAATAGGATCCCAGTATTCCGACTCTCTGCTTCCTGTTATCTTGCACATGAGATGCTGAACCAAGGCCCAATCCCCAGGCACAGGGGAGACCAGACTGGTGCACTGACAGTAGGTATGGCCATCAAGTGAGAGACAATAACACGAGCAGATACCTCACGTCACAACTGTACAAGATGTTGCTGAGACTGCACTGTCCAGTTCTGGTCACCCAGGAAGCTGAAAGGGTGCAGAAGCAAATAAATGGGCATGCTGCCAGACCTGCTATAACAGCAGAACTTGGTGTGGACCTTAGACAACTGGGAGCAGAGTTACAGCACTGTTCCTCAGGGTCTGACCAACCAGTCCCAATTGTGGCTGATCTGTCTAGGCTTGAAATAACCTGTTTAAAACAGTGGTTCTCAACCTTTTTCCTTCCACTCATTCACCACGTTAAGTAATAAGTAATCCCTATGCCACAGGCTCTCTATGATTAGTAAGGGATTGCTTAAGGTGGTCTGTGGGTGAAAAGAAAAAGTTTGAAAACCACTGTTTTAATCATCCCTCATTGACTCGTTATGTGCACGGTTTCAGAACTCCAAAGGAAATGGGCCAATGAGAATTTTTCTCAAGCAAAATATTTCATTCACAATTAAGTCTCGAGCAGTGATTCTCAACCTTCCCTTCCCACTCACATCCCACCTTAAGCAACCCCTTACTAATCACAGAGCACAGATGGCATAGGGATTACTTAAAGTGGTAGGTGAGTGGAAAGAAAAACATTGAGAGCCACTGGTTTAAAATCCTGCAACTGCAAGATGGCAGTGGGTTCAAGGGGTTGCAGACTCCAGGTGAAGCAGCGGACCAGCAAGGTGCCAGAAACAGGGAGAACACCCTTTCAATGAGAAAGAGAAGCAGAGGAGACCACCCTCAGGACGGTGACCACGGTAGCAGACCAGCGAGGGGCTCAGCGGCTGAAGGCCCCCACACAGTCTTCGGGCTGTTGGTATCTTGAGGTCGAAGGAGCCACACAGGCTATGGCCCCCTGGAGACAGGCTCATGGGAACCAGGTATCAGAACAGGGATCAAAGAGGGTTCTGAGGGCAAGATGGGATCCTGCAGGGCCCTGGGCGCTGAAGGCTTCCTGATCGTGTCGGGGGTTTCGGGTGGCCGGTGGATCAAACAGGGGTCCGTGCGGCTGCAGGGGCTGCGGGAGTGCAGGAGGTGAATCCACGGACACTCAGTGTCTCTGAAGGGACTCTCTTTTGCTTCTCTTTCTCTCTTTCTGCAAGGGGGCACTGGGCGATACTAATAGCGACTCTCTGTGGACAGCCAGCACATTTCTCCCTGGACAACAACAGCAAATACTAGAGAACATCTGTTTAAACCAATGGAGTAAAGTTTATGGGAGACACTAGGGGTATGTTTTTTTAACATGGAGTGCCCAGAATGCATTGTCAGAGGTGATGGCGGAGGCCCGTGCAATAGGGATGAATTTCGTGACATGTGTGTGATGCGCTGTCATACAGAAAAGCAGACACAATACTTAAAGACTGATCAACAGGCTTTATTCTACTTAAAGTCCGTGCTGCAGTTAGCTGTAGCTCCGAGTGACTGACCTTGAGGGGCAGGATGTAGCTTATATCCCGGTGGATGATTGGCAGCTGACTGGGTGGGGTTTGGTCAGCTGATTGACAGCTGGTCAGGTGTGGTCTGTCCTCCAGTGCTCTTCCTGCCGGTACACAGGTCGCCCCTGCAGTCGGCTAGAGGTGTATCACCATAACGTGTTCATGCCAATAAATTCTGATTCTGATTATAGACGTTTAAGAGGATCTTAGTTGGGTACACATGTGGTGAGGGGGTGGTGGATGGTTATGGATTGTAAAGGAGGGAACGGTGAATATAAATTGGTGCAACATTGTGGGCCGAAGGGCCTGTACTCCACTACAATGTCTGGAGAACGAGTTGAGAGAGATACTGAATATAAAATTAACCAAGTGTCAAGTGACAGATTTAACAGTGGAGGGGTTAAAGAGAGGAAAGCATGATGCCGATAGGATATTCTTAACCAGAGCAATAGGCCTTTATTATCTAACGTTACAACTCCAGCCTGCTGAGAAGCTCTTGCCGAGTAACATTCATTTATTTTTAACACGGCAGCACGTCAGCGCAGTCACTGAGCTGGCCAGCCTTTTGTGTGCCTGAATATGAAAGGGAAAGAGGAGGAGGCTGGGACTGGGCTCAGGCTCACTGCCGCAACAGCAGAGCCGGCTGCTCCGAGGGTATTTTTGGCTGGCTCCCCGTGGGTGTCCTCCGCAGCTGACGTTGGCAGGGAGTGCTTACGTCCTCGTTTACCCTGGGCTTGGAAATGAAAGGGACACGGCTTTCTAGACAGCGTTCGTTCAGAACAGTCCATTCTCTACCTCTGTTCTGGCTGTGGCCTTCTCAGGTCTCCACTCAGAGTCTAAGGGCCCCCTGCCCTGTGAAGCAGTCCAGTCAGTTTCTTCCGTGCATCTCTCCTCACTCTTATCCACCTTCCCCCCTAACTTATTAAACATTTCAGTCCATGCCCCCCCCCACCTTAAATGTGCGGTGGCCCCAGACGGTGGGAATGATTGATTTAGAACACAGAACAGCCCCTTCAGCCCACAATGTTGTGCCGAACCATGTAAACCTACTCCACATCAATCTCACCCTTCCCTCCTTCACACCCTCTATTTTTCTTACATCCATGTGCCTATTCAAGATTCTTTCGAAGGTCCCTATTAAACCATATAACCATCTAACCATTTATAGAGCGGAAACAGGCCATATCAGCCTTTCGAGTCTGCACCGGTTCACTAGAACAACTTCACTAGCTCAAACCTCCCGCTTACCGCCAATAACCCTCCAACCCTCTCACCTCCACTGCCACCCCCCCCCCCAGCAATGCATTCCAGACCCCCACCAATCTCTGTGTAAAAATAATTCCTCTTGATTAATTATCTTCCAAATACTCTAAACACATCCCCTGCACCTCCAGAGAACAATGACTGGAGTGTAGTCATTAGGTAGGTGACGGTGTATGGAACACATACCTCCAGTGGTCCGAGATGGAGGTTGGGACATAACTCTACTAGAGGCGGCTGAGACCACACTTGGAATATAGAGGGCAACTCTGGGGTCATCGACTGCATCCGGTGCCCCCGCAGTGGCTCTCCTTTACCTCGGAGAGACTGGGAGATTGATTTGTTGAACACCTCGGCTCTGTCCGCTGCAACAGCGTGGATCTCCCAGAGGCCGCCAATTTCAATTCTCCATCCCACTCCCTTGCCGTCATGTTTGTCCATGGTCACATGTACTGCCAGACTGAGAGCCCCTGTAAATTGGAGGAACAGCACCTTATCTTCTGACTGGGCACCCACCAATTGGTTGGCATTAATATCAAATTCTTTGGCTTTCATTAAACCCCCCCCCACCACCACCCCCTTCTTCCCCCGTCTCTCCATTCCCTGACTCCTTTCACACAGACATGATAAATTCTACCTAGTCCCTTATCACATCCAATTAACTGCTTTTGTTGGTCTGGATTCCTCTCCCATTGTTTGAATCCTGAGACTTTCTAATCTATCCTTATAGCATTATCGATCAACCACATTAGAGAGAGAGTTGTGATTAATAGGCTTTAGTCACCTTAAGGCAGTGGTTTTCAACCTTTATTTCCATTCACATACCACTTTAAGTAATCCCTAAACCATCGGTATGTGGGTGGGAAGGGAAGGTTGAGAATCACTGCTCTTGACCCAATTGTTACTGAAATATTTTGCTTGAGAAAAATTGTCATTGGCCCATTTCCTTTGGAGTTCTGAAACCGTGCACATAACGAGTCAATGAGGGACAATTAAAACAGTGGTTCTCAATCTTTTTCTTTCCATCCACGTACCACCTTAAGCAATCCCTTACTAATCACAGAGCACCGATGGCGTAAGGGAATACTTAAAGTGGAATGTGAGTGGAAAAAAAAAAGGTTGAGAACTACTGCCTTAAGACACCAACACATCTCTCATGTTGCTGGCCCGGTTCCAAGAAAGGCACTGAGGGAGGGGTTTGGGCATGACAGCCTTTCTGGGGATTTCCAGGCGGGAGGAGTCATGTGTGCAGGGGCAGGCCAGTGCTAATAGCTATACAGTTGTTCCACCACATTCAACCCAAAGTCCGGCGGGGTGAATAGAGTCATTGTGCATTACAGTTTCAGCCTGCCCGGTGGTCTCGTCTGTCTTTGTGACCATCGTAGGGTTTACTGTGGCACAGCTGCTGACTCCCAGGCGGTGTTTTGCATGACGGGCCATGCTTCTGGTGGCTGAGGGGCCCATGGGGATGTTCGGTCTGGGGTTGAGGTACTGCACTAGGCTCAATTAGTGAGGCCAGCTGGCCAGGGTTACTGTGAGGGAATGTTGATTGGTTGGTCAAGGGGTCCCCAGGGTGCACCAGATTCTAGGCAGAAACCATGTCCTGCCATTCATCCTGGTACTCCATGTAAGCATATTGGGGGTTAGCGTGGAGGAGGTGGACCTTCTTGACCAGAGGCATCTGATATGCCTCCAGAGCAGGATGGGCCCAGGGGTCGTCAGCCAGGATGGCAGAGTGGCTCCTGACTCCGACTTCCTGGGGGAGGAAAAGAGCCTTTCGTGCAGTGTCGTATTAATAGTGGCACCAGAGGAGGGACCTGGTGGTGTGGAGCACCTCAAAGAGGACACCGTGCCACTGGGAGATGGGTAGGCCTTTTGACCTGAGGAGGATTGCCTTCCAGAGAGTGGCGTTCTCCCTTTCTATCTGGCCATTCCCCTGGAGGTTATAACCCGTGGTCGAGCTCGTGGTTATGCCCTTGGCCAGCAGGTACTGGCACAGTTTCTCACTCATAAACGACGATCCCTGGTCACTATGAATATAGCAGGGGTATCCAAACAGAGTGAATATGCTGCGTGGTGACTTTATGACTGTAGTCATGTTCATGACTGGGCAGGGGATGGCGAAGGGGAAATATACATTTCTGTTGGTGAATGGAAGGGGGACCTCTAAATCCATACTCAGGCATTCAAAAGGGCAATTGGCTTTGATGTCTGGCCCATAGAATTGGGGTTTACATTTTGCACTATCTGGGCAGCTCCGGGACAGTTCCCTGATATCCTCAACCGGGTAGGGGAGATTGCGAGCTCTAACGAAGCAGTAGAGCCTGGTGACCCCGGGATGGAAGATGTTGTGGTGGGGGACTTGAAGGCGGTCCAACTGCGTGTTGGAGCATGCCCCCTGAGACAGGGCATCAGGAAGCTCGTTGATCTTTCCAGGCCAGTATAGGATCTCGTAGTTGTAGGTAGGTGGACAGCTCAATTCTCCACCTCAGGATTTTGTTCTTGATTTTTTTCCACTGTTTGTTATTGAACATAAAGGCGACTGCACGTTGGTCAGTCAGCAGGGTGAACGGTTCACTGGCCAGGCAGTGTCTCCAGTGGCACACAGCTTCCACTATGGCCCAGGCCTCCTTCTCGATGGCTAAGTGCTGAAGTTCGAGGCCCTGGAGGGTTCAGAAAAAAAAAATGCCATGGGCCTGCCCACCTGGTTGACCATGGCAGCCAGGGAAAAGTTAGACCCAAAATTATCTTGAAACAATGACAAGTTTACATTTGCACAAGCATTCAGTGCACACAGCCTGCTGTCACAGGAAAAAAATTTGCACAACATAAGATTTTTACACGCACTGACTACCAAAAATTAGAGGGAACCTTGATTGGCTGGGACAGTATTCCCTGGAGTAGTGAAGCAGGATTACCTGCTGGAGGTTTGGAAAATCATAATGGGTCAAGAGAGGGTGAATGGTCCCATTCTTTTTCCCGGGGGAAGATCGTCTAAAATTAGAAGCCATAGATTTAAGGTGAGGGAAAGAGACTTAAAAAGGAAAGCTGCCATCAGAGGGCAGCAGTAGACATCAAGGATCCACACCACCCAGCACACGCTCTGTTCTCACTGCTGCCATCAGGAAAGAGGTGTCGCTGCCTCAAGACTCACACCACCACATTCAGGAATAGCTGCTACCCCTACCCCTCCACCATCAGATTCCTCAACATCAAATCAATCAGGGACTCATTTAAGGACTCTTACACATAAACTTTATTGATTTTTTTCTCTCTCTGCATTGCACAGTCAGTTTGTTTACCTTTCTTTATTTGTTTACACGTGTGAGTATCTTTATGAGAACGATTTTTTGCACAACCAGTAAGTGGTATTCCTGCCACACCTGCAAGTAAAAGAATCTCAGGGTTGTATGTGATGTCGTGTATGTACTACAAACTTTGAACTTTGGACCTAAGGGCATCAATTTTACATGGAGAATGGTAGGTGTGCAAAAGAGGCTGCCAGAGAAAGTGGTCAAGATGGGTACGATGGAATTTAAAAGGCATTTGGGTGTGTACATGGGTCAGAAAGGTTTCGGGGGATATGGACCAATCCCAGGTAAACAGGACTAGCTCAGGTAAACAAATTGGTCAGCATGGATGAGCTGGGTCAAAGTGCCTGGTTCCATGCTGTAGAACTCTACAAGAGCTTCCTCATCCTTTAAAATTACTCCAGTGATCTTTAGCCCCTGTTGAGAGAGATTTCACCTGAAAGGCGGCACCTCAGACAGTGTCGTAACCCCTCACCACTCGCGTTTGCTGGTATCTAGTTCCAGGAATAAGAATTGGGCATCCACACCTCTGACACACAAGGAGCCCAGATTGATAGTGTCTGGTGCAAAGTCAGCTCCCTGGAGCTCCAACAAGGTAAGCCATCTGGTGGGAAAGTTGATGTCAAAGTTCAAATTTCAATCCCAAGGTCAATCTACAGGACCATAAGAGTGGCAGGGAGGATCACTAGTGTCCCCCTCCCCTCTGCCCCCACCATTGATGTGATCTACCGGAATCATTGAGGACCCCTTCCACCCGGCAAACGGCATCTTTCAGCTGCTCCCGTCGAGGAAGAAATCCAGGAGGATCAGAGCCAGCACCACCAGGCTGAGGAACAGCTTCTTCCCACAGACAGCAGGGCTGCAGAAGCTCACAAGAGTGCCACTCCAGGCAGCTCGGGCAACTCCTTGTTGCTGTTTTTGGTGAGCTCCAGCACCTAAAGATTTAGCACTGCATCCCTGATGGGCAGTGAGAATGGTGAACGGCCAAAGGAGCTGCTCACACTGACCATCCAAGACTCTCATATTCATGAAACAATATTTATTGAGTTATTTGTATAGATGAATACTGCATATGTACTGCTTGCACGTGTGTTCCATCTGGTTGTGTGTCTGTTTTGGATTGAGGATCGAAGAACAATGTTTTGTTGGGTTGTCAGATAGCAATAAACTTGACTTGAGGATTTGTAAGCGTACATACATGTCATCACATGGAACACTGAGATTCTGTAGACTGAGGTCCAAGCAGAATTTCTAATTACGAGCAATGCAAAAACTGTACTCAAGAGAGATACGCAGTAGTTTCAGTTCTGTTACGAGCCCAGAGGACCCCAAACCCCAACAGCAATAGATATTCACCAAGATAAATGGTTACTTAAACAACAGTTGTTTTTAATTATCTTTAAACATGAAAATAGAATCAAACTTTAACTTGTCACTATTGACCTAACTAACCTAACCTAATCCCCTTCTAATTCTAAGCGCACGTGTTTGTAATGTGTGTGTAAGTTTAGAGAAGTTCTTTGTTCACAGTCCAATCTCACTTCTCATTCCTCCAAGTTCACTGGTTGCAGGCAATTCTTATACTGTGCACAGAATTTAATATTTATAAAGTTCACCAGGCTTTGGTACTTGAAAGGTAAATGGCTACCACTCAGGAAGGTTCTTGTCAGTTTTCAGAGAGAATTTGTTGTACGATGGACACCCAGCCACTCCAGTGTCACTGATGAAACTTGCCCCCTTCAGGGTTCTCCAGATGATAACCTCTTTCTTTCAGGTCACCCCAGGGTTCCTTTTTGTTTCACTTATTCCAAGTGACAGCCAGTCCTCTCCTATTGCATGAACCACAAGGGCTTTGACCAAGCTGAACTCAGCACTCACAGCCCATCTTCCAAATGGGGCTTTCCACAAGCTTGCCATCTTGTCCTGTTCCAGTCCCAGTTGCTGCTGCTAACTGTAACACTATAGAACTGATCTCTGTCTGTCTGTTTCTCTCTCTCTCTCTCTCTCTCTCTCTGAGAGAAAGCCTGTTTGACTGTCTCTGCATGCTAAATCACATGACCCTCTTAGAACAGTTCCAGACAGAAGCAGCTCCGACAAGCTCTTTCATCTGTTGCCTTTTTGTAAACAACAATCCATTAGTGAAGTCTCTTGGGCACTCTCCAAAGATTTTGCAAAGACTGTTGGCCCCAACCTGAGCAGAGCTCCAGTATTTTAAATATGGTCTGTTTTAAAGTGTTTGTATATGACTTACACTAAAAAACCTGCCCCAATTTATCTCCTAAAAACATACCAATTCTGTCACAGTACTGAATGATCAGCCAGGGGCTTCGGGCTATTGATAATCCACAGGAAGAGATCAAATCCCACCAATGGCCATGGAGAATTTCAAGATCTTAGAAGTACATAGCACCAACAGCCTGTTCTGTTCCAACAACTTCAATGTTACAACTAACAAAGAGCAGCAGAAACTCTAATTCCTTAGAATCCCGAGGAAATTTTCCATGTCCAAGAGATTCCTTGCAAATTTGTGCAGGTGCACCACGGAAGGTATCCTGTCCGAATGCATCACAGTGTGGGACGGGAACTGCTCCACCCAAGACAGCAAGACACTGCAGGGGGTTGTGAATGCAGCTCAGGCCATCACACAAACCCCTCCCCTTCGTCAACTCTGTCTGCACCTCCCGCTGTCTCGGGAAAGCTGCTGACCTATTGAAGAACCCGTCCCACCCTGGTCACTCCCTTCTCACCTCCTTCCATTGGCCTGAAGGTGCATGAACTTGGAAACACAAACCTCCAGATTCAAGGACAGTTGTCTTTTCCTGCTTTGATCAGACTCTTAAACAGACCCTGCACTGTTTTTAACTGTACCACAATCTCAATTCCCTGCACTTCGTAACTTTTCTCTACATCCTGAACCAATGGTTCTCAACCATTTTTTTCCCATTCACACACCACCTTAAGTAATCCATTACTAATCACAGAACACCTATGGCATCGGGATCACTCAAGATAATATATAAGTGGGAAAACCACTATCCTGAACAGTAACATAGCAATATTTTAAGGGTGACACGGTTTGCTTAACCATATAACAATTTACAGTACGGAAACAGGCCATATCGGCCCTTCTAGTCCACACCAATTTAAGTGAACTCTACTAGTTCCACCTACCCACTCCCTGCTCATAACCCTCCAACCCCCTCACATCCATGTACTTATCCAACCTCCTCTTAAATGACAACATTGACCCTGCTGTAGTCACCTCTCCTGGAAGGTCATTCCACTTAGCCACCACTCTCTGAGTGAAGAAGCTTCACAGCTCCAGCAACCCAGATGAGAATCCAGCTCTGTCTGTAAGGAGTTTGCACGTTCTCCCCAAGTCTACATGGGTTTCCTCCCACCTTTAAAAAAACGTATAGGGGTTGTAGGTTAATTGGGGTATTGGGCCAGAAGGGCCTGATACCACGCTGTCTGTCTAAATTTAAATTTTTTTAATATCTACGCAGTCCATTTATTTGCTTATTTGTTACCATTTCACCACCTGCTCTCTGAGTTGACTTTCCTGGATAGCACGCAAAACAAATCTTTTTCACTGATTGCAATGAACAATCAATTCAAAATACAGGTGATTAAAAGAGAGTTGAAAACATTGACTCACGTTGCGGATAATGAAGCTGGCAGATTGTCCTTCGGAAAGATCTGGTTCACAAAGATCTTCAGGCAAGGAAGCTGTCCCTAGCCGGCTTCTCTGCGTGTGACTCCAGATCCAACAGTGTGGTTAAGGATGTATTTACTGGGCAATAAATCCCTCCAACAATTGCATCCCACATTCTCAGATTTTTATTTTTAAAAAATGTTTAATTTAGTTGTGCAACATGATAAGAGACCATTTCGGCCCATGACTCCATGCCGCCCAAATACACCCAACTGACCTACACCTCCAGTACATTTTGAATGGTGAGAGCCCCATAGGAAAGCCATGCAGACACAGGGAAACATGCAAACTGCTTAGGGGCAGTGCCAGAATCGCACCCTGGTCCCAGTCACTTGGTGTCTTCCGCTAACCTTGCTGCATGGATAAAGTGAATGCTCACAGTCGATTTCCCTGGTAGAAAATTCCAGAACTCGAAGACATTGGGTTTTAGTTGAGAGGGGAGTGAACTACGAGGAGCCCGAGGGGAAGCAGAGGGTGGCCCGCATCTGAAACAAGCTGCCAGAGAAAGTGGCAGAAGTGGGAACAATTTTGACGTTCCAATAATTTTGACATATGGACAAGTAAGGGTTTAGAACAATGATTTTCAAACTTTTTCTTTCCACTCACATACCTCCTATGCCATAAATGCTCTGTGATCAGTAAGGGATTACTTAAGGTGGTATGTGGGTGGAAAGAAAAAGTTTGAAAAACCACTGTTTTAAAAGTCCCTAATGTGCACGGTTTCAGAACTCCAAAGGAAATGGGCCATTGACTATATTTCTCAAGCAAAATATTTCAGTAACAATTGGGTCCAGAGCAGTTATTCTCAACCTTCCCTTCCCACTCACATCCCACCTTAAGCAATCCCTTACTAATCACAGAGCAAGGATGGCACCTACATGGCAACACATACAACCTTGCGATTATTTTTTCTGCAGACCAGGAAGAATTTCTAATTATCAGATGTGCAAATCCTACTCAAGAAAATTATATGTGCAGGTAATCCTCAACTTATGTTGTGTTCTGGCTCTTCCATCCTCAGTTGAAAAAATCTTCAGTGGAGAAAAGGGTAGTGGGATCAGCGCAAAGAATGACATGGGGCTGTCGGGAGAGAGCGAGGCAGTGGGATCAGTGTGGGAAATTATAGCGGGAGAGTGAGGGCAGAGCAGCGAGATCAGTGTGGGAACTGATAGAGGTCTGTGGGGAGACACTGAACATCATACCCTAGCCGAGTCAAAAGTCAAAGTACATTATGGATTCTACCATCGTAACTTCACAAAATTGCAATGTCGGGGACTATCTGTATACAAAAGGGAGAAATGTAAACAAACTGACTGTGCAAATACAAATAAAATCAGTATTTAAATATTGAGTGAAAATTAAAGAATCCTTAAATGAGTCTCTGATTGAGTTTGTCATTGAGAGTCTGATGATGGAGGGGGAGCAGCTGTTCCTGAACCTGGTGGTGCACGTCTGGTGGCACCTACACCTCTTTCCTGATGGCAGCAGCGAGAACAGAGCATGTGCTGGGTGACGTGGATCCTTAATGATTGCTATTGATCTCTGACAGCAGCGTCCCCTGTAGATCTTCTCAATGCTGGGGAGAGATTTTAGATTTAGACAAATACAGCACGGTAACAGGCCATTTCGGCCCACAAGTCTGTGCAGCCCAATTAACCTACACCCCCAGTATGTTTTGAACAGTGAGGGGGGAGAAACCAGAGAAAACCCACGCAGACGCAGAGAGAACGTGCAAACTCCTGACAGACACCGCAGGATTCGAACCCTGGTCCTGACCGCTGGCACAGTAAATGTGTTGCGCTAACCGCTACACCAACTGTGCCGCCCAGGTGTGCCTGTGATGTGCATCCCAAGCTTCTCCAGCACGTTTGTGGATTGAAGAGGCTGACATCACGTTTGGGTTGGCAAACAAAACGTGAATAAGTTTATTGTCGTACACGTAAATACAACGTACTGATGCAATGAAAGCCTTGCTGCAGCTTACAGAATGTGCACTAAAAATAATGCATTAGGTTTAAGACACTATTATGAGAAAAAGAAGATAAATATGAAAGGAATAGATAAAAAGAGCAATATTCAGCTCAAAGTCATTGCAAAAATTGTTGCAAAGCAAAAAGTGCAGGTGGAACTCAACTCGCTCTTGTTCCTGAACTCCCGCTGCCAGCCACGGCGGTGGAGGCAGGTACAATAGGATCTTTTAAGAGACCATTAGATAAGAACATGGATTTGTGAAAAACAGAGGTAGGGAAATTCTAGCCAGTTGTCAGAGTAGGTTATTAGGGTAGCATGGTTTGCGTAGCAGTTAGCCCCAGCGATTGGAACCAGGGTTCGAATACCACATTGTTTGTATGGAGTTTGTACGTTCTCTCCTTGTCTGTGTGGGTTTTCCCCGGGGGCTCTGGTTTCCTCCCATCTTTCAAAATGTACCAGGGTTGTAGGTCAATTGGGTGTAATTGGGTGTCACAGGCTTGTAGGTTGAAAGAGCCTGTTACCGTGCTGTATGCCTAATTTTTTTTTAATTAAAAACTGTGGGCCAAAGGGCCTGTACTGCTGTAGATTTCTATGTGTCAGACAGCATCCACAGAAGGCAATATAGATGGCTTTGCCTTCCACAGGTTCTGCCTGGCCTGCTGAGTTCTTTCCGCGTTTTGTGTGGTACTCCAGCCTTCCAGCACCCGGGGTCCCTCTTGTTTGCCTTGCGTAAAATAAAGGTATGTTGTGTCTGTGGCGCAGACAGAGCTTTGGAGGCCTTGTAGTGGTGTCATGGTATAGGTAATGTGGGGAGGTTCAGGATCTTGATAGCTGAAACAAAATGAACAGGGGTTAATGTGGGAAGGGGGTGCATAGGAATTGCATGAGGAGAAAGGCTGCAGTTTGCAAATGAGAAAGGCAAGAAGTATGAGGCTGACCAGAGCAGTGATGAGTCAGTATCGTCTGTCAGGGCTCAACAGTGGCAAGGGTCAATTTCAACTTCCTGGGTGTCAACATCTCCAAGAATCTGTCCAGGAACCTCTACATCAATGATGTCATGAAGAAGGCTTGCCAGCATCTATACTTTGTGAGGTGTTTGAGGGAATGCGGTATGTCGCCAAAGAGTCTCGAAAACCTCTACACATGTACCGCGGAGAGCATGCTGGCTGGTTGCATCACTGGTTGCTCCACCAACCCCAACTCCACTCACCATCTCCACCAACTCCAATTCCTTGTCCTGAGTGTTGGCATCTCTGTACCAGAGAGTGATGCATTGTTAACTTGGCCTGCGACATCACGGGCACCAGACTCCACTCCATCGAGGACATCTACAAGAGGCGGGGTCTTAAGAAAGCAGCCTCTATCCTCAAGGACCCCCAGCACCCAGGCCATGACCTCTTCACACTCCTCCCATCAGGGAAAGGGTACAGGAGCTTGAGGATGAGCACTCGACGGGCCAAGGGCAGCTTCTTCCCCACTGCCATCAGATTCCTGAATGATCAATGAGCTACAAACACTGCCTTACTCTGACGTTTCATGCACTAATTTTATTTATTTTTGTAAGGTGGTTGATATAAATATTTTCACTGTGATGCTGGCACAAAGCAACAAATTTCGTGACATGTTCTGATCTCTGAGTGCAGGATAGATTGTTGACTGGACTGTGAGAGACATAAGTGGAACAGTGCAGCATTTAGGTGATGGATTGTCAGCTGTGCGTCTCACTTGGTTCTCAGTCGACTTCACTGCCAAGGTGCTATATTTCTGCATAGGTTAATAATGAATGAATTTATATCCCGACTTCAACCTGACTTGGTTCCAGCTCAAGTTCAAGTTTATTATCATCTAACTGCACATTTTCAACCAAACAAATCAGTGTCTCTCTGCACCACGGTGCACATGTATGCCCACACAATACACAGACCATAATAATCACTTAAATGCGTAATTTGGATCCAGGATACCGTTCATCAATCTCGCAGCCTGCAGGAAGAAGATATTTCTCAGCATGGCCACCCTGATTTTGATGCTCCTGTACCTCCTTCCTGATGGTAGTGGGCCATAGATACTGTGTGCTGGATGGAACGGGTCCTCGACAATTCTTTAAGCCCCATTTAACCAACTCTCATGAAGAATGTTGTCAATAGAGGAAAAGGAGACCCCAGTGAACTTCTAGGCCATTTTGATGATCCTCTATAATGAGTCAAGAGAAAACCCCAGTTCCATGCATCATCTCCACCAACCCCAACTCCACGCACCATCTCCACCAACCCCAACTCCACGCACCATCTCCACCAACCCCAACTCCACGCACCATCTCCACCAACCCCAACTCCACGCACCATCTCCACCAACCCCAACTCCACGCACCATCTCCACCAACCCCAACTCCACGCACCATCTCCACCAACCCCAACTCCACGCACCATCTCCACCAACCCCAACTCCACGCACCATCTCCACCAACCCCAACTCCATGCACCATCGCCACCAACTCCAATTCCATGCACTATCTCCACCAACCCCAACTCCATGCACCATCTCCACCAACCCCAGCTCCACGCACCAACCCCAACTCCACACACCATCACCCACCCAGCCCACTAGAACTTCCTTTGTTCATCAATCACTTGACAACCGTTTAACCGAGTCTGTGTTGGGCCCACTTCCTTTTACGTTAACGATTTGGATGATGGAATGAATGGCTTTGTGGCCAAATTTGCAGTCGATACAAAGGTAGGTGAAGAAGCAGGAAGTGTAGAGGAAACAGGGAGACTGCAGAAGGATGTAGATTAGGAGAATGGGCAGAAAAATGGCAAATGAAATCCAATGTCATAACATGAGCAGTCATGCTCTTTGGTAGAAAGAATAATTACTTGGATGGGGAGTAAGTTGAAAATGGCCAGGTGCAAAGGGAGTTGGGGTCCTCATGCAGGACAGCCTGAAGGTAAACTTGCAGGTTGAGTTGATGGTGAACAAGGCAAATGCAAGGCTGGCATTTATTTAAGAGGAATCGAACCTAAGAGCAGGGAGATGATGTTGAAGCTTTAAAGGGCCCTGGTGAGACCTCACGTGGAGTATTGTGAGCAGTTTTGGGCTCCTCGTTAAAGAATGGATGTGGTGCTGTTGGCCAGGGTGCAGAGAAGGTTCACAAAGATGATTCTGGGAATGAAAGGGTTGTCATATGAGGAGTGTTTGACAGCTCTTGGCCTGTACTCATTGGAGTTTAGGAGAATGAAGGGGGGATCTCATTGAAACATTTCAAATGTTGAAAGGCATGGTCGGAGTAGATGTCAAAAGGTTGTTTCCCCAAGGTGGGTGAGTCTAGAACCAGGGGGCACAACTTCAGGATTGAAGGCTGTCCACTTAGAACAGATGTAGAGGAATTTATTCAGCCAGAGGGTGGTGAATCTGTGGAATTTGTTGCCACAGATGGCTGTGGAGCACGGGACATTGGGTGTATTTAAGGCAGAGATTGATAGGTTCTTGATTAGCTGGGGCATCAAAGGTTATGGGGAGAAGGCCGGGCAGCGGGGCTGTGTGGAAAATGGATCAGCTCATGAATGAATGGCAGGGCAGACTCAACAGGCTGAATATCCTATTTATAACCGTATAACAATTACAGTATGGGAACAGGCCATTACGGCCACTCTAGTCCACACCGATTTAAGTGAACTCTACTAGTCCCACCTACCTGCTACCTCCCCGTAACCCTCCAATCCCCTCACATCCATGCACTCATCCAAACCTCTCTTAAATGACAAAATTGACCCTGCTGCAACCACCTCTTCTGGAAGGT
The DNA here is from genome assembly GCF_036971445.1 of Narcine bancroftii. NCBI lineage: Eukaryota > Metazoa > Chordata > Chondrichthyes > Torpediniformes > Narcinidae > Narcine > Narcine bancroftii. The sequence goes on along the minus strand of NW_027212358.1, from coordinate 1,860 downwards.
CATTCCACTCAGCCACCACTCTCTGAGGGAAGAGGCTTCCTCTTATGTTACTCCAAAAGTTCTGCCCCCTATCCCTTAACTTATAGGAACATAGGAAGTTGGAACAGGAGTAGGCCAAAAATGGCCCATCAAGCCTGCTCCGCCATTCAATTCGATCATGGCTGATCTAATTTATGACCAAACTCCACCTACCTGCCTTCTCCCCATATCCCCTAATTCCTCTATCATGTAAAAATTTATCTAACCCAATTTTAAATATGTTTAATGAGGCAGCCTCAACCACTTCCCTGGTTAGAGAATTCCAAACATTCACTACTCTCTGGGGAAAAACTATTTTTCCTCATCTCTGTCCTAAATCTACTCCCTCGAATCTTGAGACTGTGTCCTCTCGTTTTAGTTTCCCTGGCCAGCTCAAAAAACCTTCCTACATCTATCCTATCCATACCCTTCAAAATCCTATATGTTTCTATAAGATCTCCTCTCATTCTTCTGAACCCGAGAGAATACAATCCTAGACGATTTAATCTTTCATCATAAGTCAACCCCTTCATCCCAGGGATCAACCTAGTAAACCTCCTCTGGACTGTCTCCAAAGCCAGTACATCCTTCCTCAAATATGGAGACCAGAACTGGACACAGTACTCCAGGTGCGGTCTCACCAGTACCTCTCGTTCCAATCTCACCTACCCAAGGAAATGTATTTAGGAAAGAGCCAGGTTGATTTTTGCATAGCCAGAGAATTAAAGATTGCGGGGAGCAGACAGATAAGTGGAGCTGAGTCCACGACCAGATCGTCCATGATCTTATTGAATGGCAGAGCTGGTTTAATGGGCTGGATGGCCGACTCCTGCTCCTATTTCTTATGGTCTCATGACCAAGTGCAGATCTGAGCACCGGCAGTCTGTCCGTAGCCCCCACAATGAGCTCTCTGGTGACAAGCCATCCCATCTCAAGGGCAACATAGTTAGCATAGCGGTTAGCGCAACACCATTACAGTGCCAGCCATCAGGGCCCATGTTTGAATCCTGCGCTGTCTGTAGGGAGTTTGTACGTTTTCCCCGTGTCTGCGTGGGTTTTCCCCGGGGGCTCCGGTTTCCTCCCACGTGGTGGTATGTTAATTGGGGTAATTGAGTGGTATTGACTTGTGGAACAAAATGGCCTGTTACTGTGCTGTATGTCCAAATTTAAATTTAAATTTAAAATTTAACTCTTCCTTCCCATTCCCATTCCCACACCGACCTCCCTTCTCTGGGTTTCCTCCACTGCCAGGGTGAGATCCAACACAAACTCGAGGAACATCACCTCGTATTATACTATAAGATTTAGGATCCCATCGAGTCCACTCCGCCATGAGCTGGTCCATTCTCTCACTCAGCCCCATTCCTCTGCCTTCAGCCCAAAACCCTTGCTACCCTGGACGGCTCAGATACATCTGTTGGGCGATCTGCAACCCAATAGTGTGGCCATTGAATGCTCCAATTTCAGGCACGCACACCCTCCTGGTTCTCCTGGGTCCTGTCCCACACTCCCTTCATTGCAAATCACTCCCACCCCTCATCCTGTCACCCAGCTTCTTTTCCCCGCCCAATCTCCCCATCATCCCTCCCTGACCCGTTCTGTCCATTACCTTCCTGCCATCATCTGCAGCCCCCTCCTCCTACCCCCCAGCTTCTGGTCACCTTCTCCACCCTTCCCTCCCGTCCTCCCACCTGGCTCCATCCACGTATCAAGGCCCTTGCAGACTTGGATCCACTCACTGATGAAAGAGGACAAACAAGTGTGAGGTGTTGCATTTTGGAAGAACAAACTAAGGTAGGACATACACGGTAAATGTATGAGGAGTGCAGTAGAACAGAGGGA
>NW_027212357.1:0-33223 GCF_036971445.1 Narcine bancroftii | reverse complement strand
TAATATGCCAGCGCTGTATCTCCAGTTATATTGTACTTATCTCTCATTTGTTCAAAGGATAAGAATCTACTTCCTGAAAAACAATTTTCTATTCTTTTAATCCCTTTTTTTTTCCCCATTCTCTAAAGGAAAGGTTATCTATTGTAAAAGGGAGTAGCTTATTTTGCGTCAATATTAGTTTTGGTAATTGATAATTTGTTTTATTTCTTTCTACATGAATCTTCTTCCAAATATTGAGGAGATGATGTAGTACTGGAGAAGTTCTATGTTGTACCAATTTTTCGTCCCATTTATATAATATGTGTTCAGGTATCTTTTCCCCTATTTTATCTAATTCTAATCTCATCCAGTCTGGTTTTTCCCTTGTTTGATAAAAATCTGATAGGTATCTTAATTGTGCGGCTCTATAATAATTTTTAAAGTTTAAAGCCGAGAATTGTTGATACCTAACAAAGAGTCCAACATCTACAGTTCTTGTTTTTCTCGCTGAAATTGTCCAATTTATTATTTTTACTTTGGATTGTTCCAACTTGCTTCCGACAGCAAACCTGAACCTTATGACATGATGACCATTATTTCTTGAATGTTTCCCTCTCCGGATGCAGATCTGGTGAATGGCTCTTTCCGCGATGGACAAGGAAAATAACGACTTCTCAGTACATTTTAGAGATTTCAGCTTCTCTATCCTCAACACGATTACCCATTACAGTTTACATTGGGATAACTGAAGTTGTATATTCTAATTATCCAGTCATTCCTGCCTTTCTCTGAAACTTCCCTTCATTTTTCCAACTCTACATCCTTCCCACACAGTGACATAAAGAACACACCAGCAGTGTCAAATCCTCTCCTGTTTATTTTTGGTCCTTTTGCCATTCACCTTCATGCTGCCAATCGAAGTTGTCTGCATAGAGCCTTACTTATGTTAAATCTTTTCATCATAACCTCCATTTTCTCTCATTTCGCCACACCATCTCTCATTCTTTTTGTTGAATCTCTTCAGCTACCTCCCTAAAATCTTAACATCTTTCAAAAAAAACCAAATGCTCCAGTTCTGGCCAAGTCTGAATTTTATCAGAGTTGCCTGACTTCCTTGCTCTGGCATTCCAGACATTTATTTATAAAGCCTGTGACCCACACAAGTTTTTAAACCATATTCTCATTTTGCCATGCCACTTGAACTATTCCCATGTACCCACAGATATTTGTTATTCTATCCTCACTGCCAGACGGCCTCTTCTCTCTCTTCCTCACAATTCCACACAGAGGGCAGCACAGTTGGCATAGCAGTTAGTGCATTCCCTTTACAGCGTCGGTGATTAGGACCGGACCTGGATTCAAATTGCATGCTGTCTGTAAGGAATTTGTACATTCTCCCTGTGTCTGCGTGGGTTTTCTTCTGGGGCTGTTATGGTCTATTACAGTGTTGTATATCTAAATTTTTTAAAAATTTCCCTTTCCCCAGCATGCCGTTTGACCTCTATTGCTTCAGATTCATTAAGTGTCTTAGCTTTTTGACTGCTGGGAACTTCCCTACACTCTGGAAAATAATCTTTCACACAATTCTGTTTCCTATTTGAAGTAGTTTTCTCTCTGTGCTGTTAAAACACCTTTTATTCAACCTTTTTCAATTTTGACAAGCCTATTAAAGGGGAACTTATCAAATGATTTCTGGAAGTCCAAACAGATCACATCAACTTCATTTTTCATTGACCTACTCTATTATGACACCAAAACAAATGTATAACAGTTAGCCTTAAGCAAATTCAAGCTGGCTTTCAATAACTAATCCACACTTCAACAAGTGAAAGATAATTTTGGTCCTTATGATTCTTTGAGAATATTCCCTACCATCATGATTGAACTGTCTGAACTGTGGAAATCAGGTTTACACTTGTACCATTTTCAAACAAAAGGTAACATGGCCACTTTTCAGTTCTCAGGCATCCCTGAATTTTCCGGGACCACAGTCACTTGGTCAAACAGCACGGATCAGAACGTTCATCCTAATTACTTCATGCCCACACAGTTACTATTCTGGGCAAATCCCATTTGTCTGCAATTGGTCTATTTCCCTCTAAACTCCTCCTATGCAGAAATCTGTCCAAATGTCTTTTTAATGTCATTATCATACCGACTTCTAGTGTTTCCTCTGGCAGCTCATTCAAGATAGGGACCACCCAATGAATGAAAAAAGTATATAATATATGTCTTTTCTTATATGTATATACACATATATATACCACATCCACTGTCTTGTCTTCGGTGTCACCAAAAACATTCGTGAGACACAATCTGTCATGCACAAATACATGCTGACCACTTCCAATCAGTCTCTGACTATCCAAATGCACTGACCAGAGGCCAAAGGCAATACAAGTAGATCAGCAATGGCTTTTGGAATTTCTTCCCTCTCTCCCCAAAACGTGCAAAGACCATCTGCCCTGGGATTTGTCCATTTTAATACAAAAACAGAAGAAATAAGAGCAAGAGCAGGCCATTCAGCCCATCTAGCCTGCTCCATCATTCAATGAGATCATGGCTGATCTGATGATAGGGTCATCTCCACCGACCTGACTTTTCCCCATATCCCTTAATTCTCCTACTATGTAAAAATCTATCCAACCTTGTCTTAAATATATTTACTGAGGTTGCTTCCACTCCTTCCATGAGCAGGGAATTCCATTAATTCACCACCCTCTGGGAAAACATTATTTAAAAGCTGCCAAGACCTCCTCTCTCATCGTTCTAATCTAGTTCAGCACCTCTAGTTTCCTCCAATTTCTTGGCTTCTAGGTTCTCCACTGTAAAGACTGATGAGTTTTCATTCAAAATCCAACCCATCCCCCGTGGCTCCACACAAAGGTCGCCATGTTGATCTTTAATGCGGCCAATTTTCTCCCTTGTCACCCTTTTGATATAACGTGATGTAAACTGCAACCAGAACAAGCAAAAAACTTGCTTGGCATGCTCCTCAGCATTAGCAGGGCCCCTACGTAGAATGCAAGGTCCATGCCAATCTGGATGATTCATCGTGTCTGTCGTCAATCCATTTCCCAGCACCATTCTTACAGGGTGTACTGCACTCAGTAACAAAATCATGGGATGTTTACCTCATTCTTCTCCGACTGGTGGAGGTGGTTGCATCGATCCAGGAAGCGATAACCAGCTGCAACCCACTCCTTCTGGATCAGGCTCTGAAATCCTCGGGTGGTGCGGAAATGAGGATCCAACATCAACTGCATAACTGAGGCAACCACACAGCTCAGATCTCGTCCCTCCTCCTCTGGTGAAGGAACACAAGGTATTTATGAAAAAGCACATACTTCACTTCATACTTATCTTGATAGGAGGTTCTTTGGTTCTTTGGCTCCATAACAGATTCCAACACAACAAACTTCTCAGGAGCAACAGAAAACATTGGAGGAATTTTATGGATCAGGCAGCATCAAAGAGATCTACAAAACAGCACAGGCCCTTCAGCCCATGGTGATGTACCAACCTAATAACATACTCTACCAACTGCCTCCAATTTCCATACTACCTAGCCCTCCATTTCTCTCAGTCTCACGTACCCCTCATCCAAAATGCTCAGAAGTTTTAAACTTTTTAATTGCCAACATGATGCCACAAGTGGAACATTCCACCCCTGACCTCTCTTGCATGTGGGGCTCTGACGCTCTGTTGGCACCAGTCTGTTACCAACCACCGGCACTGTCGGACCCTACGTGCATTACTCACGGTGATGACCCTGGAGGAAATATTTTAAATAGCCGCCCAGCAGAATTTCTAGTATTTCTGCTGCATTTATCCTCTTTTGCAAGCAGAGATCGTTTTTTTTGGGAAGTGCAAAACATGATTTTCATGTGAAATCTGAAATTCATCTCCACATTTGAATGCAACATGACCAGCAACATTATTACGTTGAAAAGAAATCCAGACTACTGTATCCTTTTGATCAGAACATAGCATCGTAGGTGGAGACTGAAAGCCTGTTGCTGTTTGTTGTTGTTTTACAGCTGATACGGGGATTCTACTGATGCTACTGTCCTGCTTTAGTTACTCCAAAGTGCAAAAAAATCCAAAATCTGAAACATTTCGATAAGGGATATTCGACTTGTACCAATTAATAATCTCTTAAAAGATTCCATGATACCTTCCACCACCACCATTCCATGCACCCATCACTCTGTGTGGGAAAAACTTGCCTCATACATTCCCTTGTACTTATGGAAATCATCTATTACCTGTCCCAATGTTCTTCCACCTACTTGTACGTTGTTTCAGATTTCCCAGCACCTTCCTTGTTTGCCAATAAACCCACCAGTCCCATTCCCTTCCCTATTTCCTTGAGGCCTTACAATGTTTGATGTAAACAAGAAAACATGCAGATGCTGGGGTCTCACGGAGTACACAAACGTTCTGGAGAAACTCAGCAGGTCAGACGGCATCCAGAGAAAGTAGCTTTAAGCCTGAGGCCATAAATGGGATGAAAAATTGGTACAACATAGGAATTCTCCAGTATTACATCATCTGCTCAATATTTGGAAGATTCATATAGAAAGGAATAAAACAAATTACCAACTATCAAAACTAATAATGACGCAAAATCAGCTAATCCCTTTTACAATAGATAACCTTTCCTTTAGAGAATGGGAGAAAAAAAGGGATCAAAAGAATAGAAAATTGCTTTTCAGGAAATAAATTATTATCCTTTGAACAAATGAAGGATAAATATTATATAACTCACGATACAGTGTTGGCATACTACCAACTGAAATCCTACTTGAAGGACAAATTGGGAAACAGTCTGAGGTTACCAGAGGGAAGTAATTTTGAATATGTGATTACAGACACAATGATAATCAAAAAATTTATAACAAACATGTATATTAAGCTGCAAGAAAAGGAGAATGAGGAAACAAATGGTAAAACTAAACAAAAATGGGAACAAGATCTAAACATAAAGATAAAGAAGGAAACATGGGAGAAGTTATGCTCAGGAACGATGAGAAATACAATAAATACGAGGTTACGTATGATACAATATAACTGGATACACAGGCTATACATTACACCTCAAAAGTTAAATAAATGGGACCCAACAGTATCTGACAGATGTTTTCGTTGTAAAAAAGAAATCGGAACAATTCATGCAATCTGGACAAGTGAGAAAGTGAAAAAATTTTGAGAAGATCTAAACCAGATATTAAATAAAATCACAAAAAGCAATATACCAAAAAACCCAGAGATCTTCCTCCTAAGTAACATAAAAAACAAAGAATTTGGACTCGATTTGGATGGTGCACAATAGCCCTAGCCGTAGCAAAAAAATGTATTATGTCAGCCTGGAAATTAGAAGATAACTTGAGAATACAACAATGGCATATAGAAATGAATAAATGTATTCCATTAGAAAAAATAACATATAATTTAAGAAATAATATTACAATATTTGAACAAATATGGGAGCCATACAAGAAACATAATAGAGAAAACCTACCGGGGACATCTACCACCTAAAATGACAGAAGGAGAAGGGAATGAAAAGAATTGACTCAGTAGAATTTCTTGTTTATTTTTATTGAGTGACAACATTGTTTGACAGGTTTAATGTATCTTAGATTAAATTAATTAAATGAATGGGAGGGGAGGTAGGGAGGGTGGGATGGGAAGGGGGGGGGAAGAAAACGACACTGTATATATTTGAAAAGGAAAATGTATGTATCTTGATCAATGTGGTTTATAGTGTGAAAAATAAAAAAATTAAAAAAAAGCCTGAGGCCTTCGTCAGGAGTGCCAAAAACCAAGGAGACGCCTGAATCGAAAGATGGGGAGTTGGGGGAAGCACAGGCCAACCACAGGTTAGTGGTAATAGGTGGATACAGGTGGAAGGGTAGAGAGAAAGAAGCTGAAAAGTGAAAGGGGAAGAGGAGAGAGGAAAAGGAAGGGAAGAGGTGGGGAGCTGAAGGAAAGCAGACAGCAGTTTGAGGGAAAAAGGAGAGACTGGAGGAAGGGGTTAACAGAAATTAGAGGTCGATATTGATAATTGCTGAGACAGAATACAAGGTGTTGTTACTGTGCAAGTCCAGTCCTGGATTGAATGACTAAAATACAACCCCTTGCACTAAACCAAATTAGACTCCATCTGCCAATCCTTGGCCCAGTTGCCTCAGATGATCAGGATCCCACTGTAATCTTAGACAGCCATCCTCACTGTCCACTACTAAACCCATTTTAGTACCATCTGCAAATATACTCACCAGAACCCTTACATCATCATCTAAATTGTTAATATTAATGACGAAGTGGACCTTGCACTGATCTCTGCTGGCATCACTTAATACAGACTTCCAGTATGAAATTTAATTCCCCTACCATCAAGCCAATTCTGTATCCAACTGACTCGCCTGAACATTCCAGACAAGCCCACCATGTGGACCTTACCAAAGGCTCTGCTAAAAACTTTATTAATCTTGGTCATCTCAAATACAAAACAATGAAAATAAATTCATGACACAATTTCCTATGCACAAAGACATTCCCCAATCATACCTTGCTTTTCTAAGTGCATGTACATCCTGTTTTGTTGAATCTTCTCCAATACCTTCCCCACCACCAATGTTCAGCTTAACAGTCTGTAGTTAATAGACCATGACAGCAAAAGATAGGCCTTTGGTCCACAATGTGTGCACTGAACATGATGTTCAAATTCAACCTTTGCTGTTTGCACATGATCCATCCCCTCTATTCCCTGCATAACGACACGTCTCCTTCAAAGCCCCTTAAACACTTCTCTGTATCTACTTCATCAGCCCACTCCAGGCAGATACACTCCCTGTGTTAAAAATCCATGTCCCACATATCTCTTTTAAACTTTATCCCTGTACATTAAAAGCATGTCTTTTAATATGTGACATTTTCACCCTGTGGGTAAAATTTCAGCATCTCACACTGATCCAAACTAAACTCCATCAGTTCTTTCTCTGCCCATATCTGTAACCTATCTACATCCTGTTGTAGTCTTTAACAGCCTTCTGCACAAACTGCAATCTTTCAGTCATCTGCAAATTTCCAAATCTAACCAACGATTCAAATCATTTCTACATAATCTCAAACAACAGGGGTCCCAGCACGAATCCCGGCTCTTAATATTCTAATCTTTTTGGAATCACCTTTATCTTATTAACCCCTTTTTGCCCTCCTAATTTCGCATATACCTCGTACTCAAGGGAATCTCGATTCCAGCCATCTTATGCAGTTAAGTTCTCCTTTAAAGGACACACCTTCCAGCTGCTTTCATGACAATCAACTGCATGCAGTTTTTTTAATGACCGACCAGCTGCTGAACAGTTCCTCTTACTTGTGCACTTGATTGATTTTTTAAAACTCTCTCTGTCTTGCAGTTGTGGTCAGTGGGCTGTGCAGCGAAGGAAAGAAAAAAACCACACACAAAGTGTGACTGAGTTGAACCAACCAACGGACTTGACTGGAACTCTCTCCCCGCAAGAACCCCCATGTTCTTTTCCGTCCCCTCCCACCAGGACCATTGTGATGTCAGCCCAGTGCGAGCCTGCACCTCCATGTCCCAGTTTGTTTGTGGATTTACGTTCGTTATCTTTTTAGAGTTTTTTTTTGTCTACACTGTTTACAGTAATTTTTGCACTACCAATAAATGGTCATTCTGCCTGGCCTGCAGAAAAAAGAATCTCATGGTTGTATGTGAAATCACGCACGTACTCTGACAATAAATCTGAAATCTAATCTGCCTTCATCGTCCTGACCAAAACCTTGGTTGCCCTTTTTAACCAGGGTATCTAATCTTGTCATCTGTCCATTCACCCTCAAAATTTATTGCCATGAACAAATCACAAAGTTTGTTGTTTTGTGGCAGCATCAAAGTGCAAACATTGAGATAAACCACCATACAAAATAAAGTGCACAAAAAGTCAAAGTGAGGCAGTGGCTTTGGTTCATCGATTTTTCAGGAATCTGATGGCAGCGGGGAAGAAGCTGCCCTTGTGCTACTAAGTGCTTGTCTTCAGGCTCTTGAACCATGGCTTGGGTGAAGAGGGCATGGCCTGTGTGCTGGGGGTCTTGAGGCTATTTTCTTAAGACACCTCTTCTTGTAAATATTCTTGATGGACTGAAGTCTGTGATGTCACAGGCTGAGTTAACAACCCTCTGGAGTTGTTTCGTCCTGAGCGTTAGCAGACTTTATCCCCTTCCATTAAAAGCACGTGTTTTAGTACGTGACATTTTTACCCTCACCATCACTAGGCAGTGATGCACCCAGCCAGAATACTCTCCACAGTATACCTGTAGAAGTTTTCAAGAGTCTTCGATGACCTACCAAATCTCCTCAAATTCCTCACAAGGTATAGCTGCTGGTGGGCCTTCTTTATGATTGCATCAACGGTGGTGTCATCGGCAAATTTGGAGACGGCACTGGAATTGTGCCTGGCCAGTCAGGGCTGTGTAGTGAGTCGAGCAGTGGGCTCAGCACACATCCTTGCAATGCGCCTGTGTTGATCATCAGTAAGGAGGTGACTGTTTCCAATTGTCTTCCCATGAGGAAGTCAAGGATCCAGCAGCGGGGAGGTGGGGGGGGCGGGGGGGAGTGGTGGAGAGGCTCAGGGCTGGGAGCTTGTTGACCAGCACTGAGGGAATGATGATGTTGAAGGCCAAGCTCTCGTCTATGAAGAGCAGCTGTTGCTGTTTTCGAGGTGAGTGGAGAGCCAGCGATAGTGATGAATTCCAGTCGAGTCCAGACCTTTGCTTAGGTATGTGTTAATTCTGCTGTTACGAGCCCAGAGGACCCATAAACCCAGCAGCAATAGATATTCACCAAGACCAATGGTTACTTCAACAAAAGTTGCTTTTAATTAACATGAAAACAATCAAACTTTGACTTACCTATTATTAACTTCACAACCTAACTTAAACCCCTTTTAATTCTAAGCGGACGTGCATGTAATGTATGAGTAAGTTCAGAAAAGTTCTTGGGTTTACAGTCCAATCTCACTTCTCATTCCTCCAAGTTCAGTGGTCACAGGCAATTCTTAGACTGTGCACAGAATTGAACATGTATAAAGTTCACCCGGCTTTGGTGAACGAAAGGTAAATAGTTACCCCTCAGGAAGGTTCTTGTTGGTTTTCAGAGAGAGATGTGTTGTTCCAGGACATCCACAACTGATGTTCTTCCGTCAGTCACCTCAGTGTCTTGATGACAAAACCTGCCCTATCAGGGTTCTCCAGATGATAACCTCTTTCTTTCAGGTCATCACAGAGATCCTTTCCGTTTCTCTTATTCCAAGTGAAACATTAGATAGCCAGTCCTCTCCTCTTGCATGAACCACAAGGGCTTTGACCAATCTGTCTTCTAAAAGCTTGCCAGCTTGTCCTGTTCCAGTACCAGCAACTTCTGCTGGCTATCTCCCTCTCTCACACACACTCCAAGCCTGAGGGAAAGCCTGTTTGACTCTCTCTGTTTGCAAAACCACATGACCCTCTTACAACAGCAAGTCTCCTGCAGACAATAGTGGAGCTAGCATTCTCTTCCATCTGTTGCTTTTGGGTAAACAAGAATCCATTAGTGACCTCTCTCGATTGAGCACTCTTCAAAGCTCTTGCAAAAAGATGTGAGAAGCCACGATGTCCCCAGTATTTCAAATAAGATCTGTTTTGAAGTGTTTGCATGTGACCTACTCGAACAATCCTTTCCCAATTTATCTCCCAAAAACATTTCTATATACTCTGTCACACTGGCCATGACCAACCTCTCATTAGGTGTGAGTGCCTCTGGGCGGTAGTCGTTGAGGCAGCTCAAGCTGATCTTCTTGGGTACCAGAATGATTAATGCCCTTTTGAACTCCCCCTGCATCACTTTTAAAAGCATCCCACTTGTCGTACATCTCTCAGCCTGCAAGCCGCCGTCTCCAATCAGCAGACAGTTTATGACTGATGGAATTTTAAAAAAAGTCTTTCCCCTATTTTGAACGTCAACCTGAGGACCCAGTTCAATCTTTTCCCATACTATTTCACAACAGTTATTCACCATGAAATATTTAAGACTCACCTTGAAGGATGACTGAAATATTCTTGCTGTACATCCACTGTGTAAGCTCTGCTGAGTGCTTCAGGAACAATCTGTGGACAAAGGGAAACACATTGCTGGGGCATTCAATTCATTCTCTCTGAAAGCTCAGACTCATGGTCACCGACACTCACATGAGCGATTAGCTAATTCTTGGGAAGTTCAGTCATATTCAACACCCTTGCACGTCTTCTGAGCTGTGGATAACCCTCCCGCTGCCCGAACATTCTCAGAAGATGTGCAGAATGAGGAACAGAATGAATGGAATTCAAGCCATTGAGCGCTGTCTGGAAAACAATCGGTGGTCAGGCCAGGAAGAGACAGCACCTGGCCCATTTATGGCCCAACTTCCCTTTCAACTTCAAACATACAGCAGAATGTCCATCACGGGCCAGAATTGGTGAAAACAGCCTCACCAGGCCAAATGACCTTTCTCTCTCTCTCTCTCTTTCACTCAGTTCTCACCTGACGTACTCCAGCCATCGAGTGTTTTCTAATGAGGACAGCCACTTCTCATCTGTTTCTTCAAATGAATCTAAGTGGGACAGATTATATTTTAGACGATTGTATCTCCCCATCAAAGTGCTGCCTGCAAGTTGCAGATGAAAGAAACAGAATTTTCTGCAGGTGGAACTGCATGCATCCTACATGGTTATGAGTGCACGGTTGAATGAGACATCTAGCTAGCTGGAAAGTGAACCAAGGATTGCCAGAAACCAAAGATGGGTTTTCAAAAGGCAGAGAAAATTATAGAAGTGAGGGGTTCTAGGTTGAGAAACCAAGGGAGGATTGGAATGAGTGGTGGAAAAGGACAAATTATAGCTCCATGCTCATGAAATAAATGGAGAGCTTTTGGAGGAAAGAAGTCAGGATAGAGTGAAACGAAAGTCTGCAGACACTGTGATTGTAGCAGAGACCAGATTGTAGCAGGAGGAGTTCGACAGGTCTTGCAGCTTCCATGGGAGGTAAAGATATGAACTGTATAATTGAAGTTTCAGGCCTAAGCCCTTCTTCAGGGTATTAACAAGCAAAAAGCAAACAGGGAGAAGCAAAAAGGCTGGGGAGAAGGAAAGAAAAGGCAGGGGGGGGGGAAAAGAATATAGAAAGCAGGTGGAACCAGCTCGAAAAGCAATGGCTAGTTTTTACACATTCCCCCAGATGCAGGAATCTTTCCATTCATTCAGGATATATTTATCCTAATTTGGCTCCACAATCACAACCTCCAGGTCCAATTAAAAATAGTTTGAATGTTGGAAGCAATCATTCTGAGGCCCAAACATCTCCTGTTGCTTCATTAATTACTTTCCTTCTAGCATCATGTCAGAAATTAAATGTCGTACAATGTTCAACTCCACTTGCAATGGATCAGCATATGAAACAGCTTATATCTGCATTAACAGCATGTCTGCCTGGTCAACATTTCCACACGTGTGGAAGTAGAAAGAAGTGCAATAAAAAGAAGAATGGGACGAGGGATTAGGTTTGGATACGAGATGTTGTTCCTCCATTTTCTGATTCTCTGTTATATTTGCTGTTCTGGTTGTCAACTGTCTACTCCGTCATCCAAGAGGAATTCCCATAGACTACAAACCCATGTTCCTTGGGGTAGGGGAGAGGAAGCATTTTCTGCACTCACAACCCACTATCATTTCTGCTATAATTAGAGAATATCTCGACCACCATGATTTATAAGCAGCTGAAAGAAACAATGTTATCAATCTCAATTCCAAGTCATTCCATTCATTTCATTCCAGGGAATTAACTGCATCTGATAACATTTGGCAACATTTCTGTCCTACCACATGCTTCGGAGACCTGAACAATCGAAAGGAGGCATCTCAAGGCACTGATAAAATACTAGCAATGATATCTTTGCAAAATCCTGGAAATATATGGAAGGTCAGAAGGACCAATGTCAGTGTTCTCCCCCAGGCCAACTTTCCCCACGTACTGAGCCATCTACATTGGACTCGGCCTTGTCATTCACTTGTCTGATATCAGACTTCTCACTCCAGACACTCTAATTGAGTTCAACTGTGAGAAGAGATTACCAGGTGGGACAAGGATGTGTTCAAAGCCTTCTTGACGATATAAAAAAAAATAATTGCTGACTCGAAGAGTCGAATGACCTACTCCTGCTCCGATCTTCTATGACTCCTGGGAATCTCTGGCTTGTGATAATGGCACATGTAACAGTGATTGTGAATTTTATAGCTATGAGACAAAGTTAAAGTGAAAAGTTAAAGATATTGTACAAAAAAAAATCATAAGAAATAGGAACAAGCAGTAGACCATTCAGCCCCCAAGGCCATTTTGGCTTTAAATTCCTTCAGCTTCCACCACTTTCTGGGGCAAGGATGTCCTAAACCTCTCAATCTTTAGAGAGAATAAATTCTTCCTCCTATCAGATTTAAATGGGTGCACCCTAATTTGGAGACTACGCCCTGCAGTTTTCATGAAATATTAATTCCTTTTGGTCTCTGCAGATGCCGCTTGACCTAATGAAAATATCATTTTGGGCAGAAGCAGTTGGATTTAGGACAAATCTTATCAGTTATTTTGAAGCTTTAATTGACAGGATAGATAAGAGAACCTATGATTTTCAGAAGACCTTCAGAAATGTGTCACACAAGTTACTTAGCAAGATTTGGGGTTGATGAGTGAGGGTGTTAAAGATTTTGGGGAGAAGGCAGGAGCTTGGGGCTGAAAGGCAAAATAAATCAGTAATGATCCGAATGGCAGAACAGACGCATCAGACTGAATTACCTCATTCGCCTCCTAAGTCCACTGGTCTTATGGGCTGAGAAGTGATAATTGAGATTTGCACCACAGAAGTCCCTGCCAGGCAATGATCGATTAGAGTCCAACCAATACCCTCGATGATTCATGGCACTAGCAGCACTGAGATCCCCACCATCATACATCTGGCTGACACCCTTAACCAGAAACTCCTGCAGACGTGCTGCATAAATACTGTAGACTGGTGGTGTCCCCTCCAGCAGACCTGCTGCATTAATACTGTAGACTGGTGGTGTCCCCTCCAGCAGACGTGCTGCATTAATACTGTAGACTGGTGGTGTCCCCTCCAGCAGACCTGCTGCATTAATACTGTAGACTGGTGGTGTCCCCTCCAGCAGACCTGCTGCATTAATACTGTAGACTGGTGGTGTCCCCTCCAGCAGACGTGCTGCATTAATACTGTAGACTGGTGGTGTCCCCTCCAGCAGACGTGCTGCATTAATACTGTAGACTGGTGGTGTCCCCTCCAGCAGACCTGCTGCATTAATACTGTAGACTGGTGGTGTCCCCTCCAGCAGACCTGCTGCATTAATACTGTAGACTGGTGGTGTCCCCTCCAGCAGACGTGCTGCATTAATACTGTAGACTGGTGGTGTCCCCTCCAGCAGACCTGCTGCATTAATACTGTAGACTGGTGGTGTCCCCTCCAGCAGACGTGCTGCATAAATACTGTAGACTGGTGGTGTCCCCTCCAGCAGACCTGCTGCATTAATACTGTAGACTGGTGGTGAGCAAGTCGCTTCCTCACACTCCACAGTCTGCAAGGAATGGATCAGCAACATGAAACAATCCTCACAGCTGACCTGGATGAACATCATCCATCATCCGAAATATCCATTCACTCAGCCAATGAAGCCAAAGTGTATATTTGCTACAAATGCATTTCAGTTACTCTTCCACGCTGGTCCATCGAGACCGTCCAAATTACGATCTCTGTCACCAAAAAAGGACGAGGGTACGTGGCAAAGAGGAGCACCATCACCTGCAGGCTCCTCCGCTGGCCTGACTTGCACATCGACTACTGCTCCTCTGTCACTGTGACCTCTAAATTCCGGAATTTTCGACCCAGCGGACGGACTGGAGGAGGACAAACGGGCATGGAGAGTGCAGAGTGAAGAGTAACAACGAATGCAGTAAGCAGAGATGCTAATTCTTAACTTCACCCACTTTGAAACAAATCTCGGCATTCAATAAATGGGCATGCCAGCTGGGAAGCCCAAGGCCCATTCTTGGAGTGGCCAGGCCAGGATCACATGGACCAGAAACTACACAAAGACTGGAAATACACACAAATGGAATACACCTGCAAGGCATTCAGACCCACCCAGGCAAACTGAAAGATGCAACCACAGAACATGCATAAACAGAGGGCAGGGATATATGGAGGAAGCCGAGTTGTACCTCACCATGAATGCACAGCTGCTTGAGTCTGACCAAAGCTGCCTGCACCTCCGATACTCTTGGTAACATCTTATCCAGGTCAGATTTAAAGACTTCACTCTTCTCTGGATGACTTTGTGCAATTGCCTTGAGGATCCTAACAAAAAAGGATAAAGATGAATTGAGAAACCATTATGTAAAAAAAAAAATTTCATTTGATGCACTTCTTCATTTAATCTGCAGAATAACATATCACAGTTAAAATTATTGAAACCCTGGCAACTTCAGGGACTGTACTCCTGGGAGAGTCACTCCTTCAGGGACTGTACTCCTGGGAGAGTCACTCCTTCAGGGACTGTACTCCTGGGAGAGTCACTCCTTCAGGGACTGTACTCCTGGGAGAGTCACTCCTTCAGGGACTGTACTCCTGGGAGAGTCACTCCTTCAGGGACTGTACTCCTGGGAGAGTCACTCCTTCAGGGACTGTACTCCTGGGAGAGTCACTCCTTCAGGGACTGTACTCCTGGGAGAGTCACTCCTTCAGGGACTGTACTCCTGGGAGAGTCACTCCTTCAGGGACTGTACTCCTGGGAGAGTCACTCCTTCAGGGACTGTACTCCTGGGAGAGTCACTCCTTCAGGGACTGTACTCCTGGGAGAGTCACTCCTTCAGGGACTGTACTCCTGGGAGAGTCACTCCTTCAGGGACTGTACTCCTGGGAGAGTCACTCCTTCAGGGACTGTACTCCTGGGAGAGTCACTCCTTCAGGGACTGTACTCCTGGGAGAGTCACTCCTTCAGGGACTGTACTCCTGGGAGAGTCACTCCTTCAGGGACTGTACTCCTGGGAGAGTCACTCCTTCAGGGACTGTACTCCTGGGAGAGTCACTCCTTCAGGGACTGTACTCCTGGGAGAGTCACTCCTTCAGGGACTGTACTCCTGGGAGAGTCACTCCTTCAGGGACTGTACTCCTGGGAGAGTCACTCCTTCAGGGACTGTACTCCTGGGAGAGTCACTCCTTCAGGGACTGTACTCCTGGGAGAGTCACTCCTTCAGGGACTGTACTCCTGGGAGAGTCACTCCTTCAGGGACTGTACTCCTGGGAGAGTCACTCCTTCAGGGACTGTACTCCTGGGAGAGTCACTCCTTCAGGGACTGTACTCCTGGGAGAGTCACTCCTTCAGGGACTGTACTCCTGGGAGAGTCACTCCTTCAGGGACTGTATCCCTGGGTCAGTCACCTCCTCAGGGAATGTACCCGGGGGGGGGGGGGGGAAGGGGTCACCCTCTCACAGTCTGTACCCTGGACAGAGTCACCCCCCTCAGGGATTGTATCCCAGGGAGAGACAGAAATTTCAGTTACAATGCTTTTCTTAGTGAGTCTGCCAATATTAGAACCACCTGATCGCATGTTTGTAAAGAGAATCAAATAAACTGCCTCATATTACGAGATACTTCACACTGACAAGGTCGAAAATCAGTTGGGAAAGATCAAGCAGCACACATACAGGCAAAGGAATAGTTGACATTATGGGATGAAACCCAGTATCAGGACCATCCAGTCTCAATCAGAAATGGTCACTATCCCTTGTCTCCACAGAATCTGCTCAATCCACTGTGTTCCTCCAGAGTTAGTGTTTTGATGCAGATTCCAGCCTCTGCAGTCTCATGTCTGAATGGTCATCTCATCAATTCTGTGTGAAACTGGAGACTCATAGGGTGGGTGGGGAATGGGCTGAGACAGAAAAGAAACAATGACAAAGCTATCTACCTACCTTCTATCGTGTTTTCTTAGTTGTATCCCAGGTTTAATATTGGCCATTCGCACCAGAGCACTGCCTGTCCAATGGTGCCAGCACCACATCTAGAACAGAAGCAAGTGCAAACATAAAGTCCATTATAAGCTCTGCAGCCTTTGACAAACATCATCCTATGCTAATTAATTAGTCAAAATAGCTTGAACTCAATCCCATCTTTAAGGTTTTATTGCTTTGTAAACTTTTTTGTTAAATTAGAATGAGATTGTCAGGTGGAACCAAGCCTAATGCCAGTAGAGGCAGCAGGAACAAGACCTATCCGTTCAGAGTGTGTTCCCCTTATCACAGAAAACCATTGTGGAAGAACAGCAGGTTGAGCAGCATATGTGTGAGAGGAAATGGAATAACTTGAACTGTTGAGAATTCCTTTCCCCAGTAGACGCTGCTCGAACTGTTCAGTTTCAACAGCCAAATTTCTCTTGTTCCGCATTCCACCATCTGAAGTTTTTTGTGACTTCAGTTGCTCTCTTTACCCCTTGTTCATCTTGCGCTCCCAAGTCAGAGATCAGAGTCACACAGCGCAGGCCCTTCCACCGTACTTCCATGCTGACCACCTTGGCAATCTGGGCCTGAATCCTTCTCAGCCCTTCTGTTAGGTCTGCTTTGTTCATGAATGAGTGAGACAAACACCAGACTGAGTCGAAATCAGGGTTCTTTGTTCTTTATTACCGGATTGTAACACTTGCGACTAACAAAGTTAGTCGGAGAATGCATTCTGCCGTTATCAGCAAAATGGTGATTTTTTATACCCTTGGATATGTGCTTAGAACATCATCATATCATTACTTGTCCAATGACTAAAACTGTTGCTATCCTTTCCCTGCTAGCTTCCTGCCTCTCAATCCATCAATGTCTCTCTTATCTTGTAAGTACAAGGATGCATTCACATCTTGTTACTGCCCCGTACATTCCCATCTCATGATGTTTTACCTAACAGGAGTACAAGGACACCTCCCCTTCTTGTTACAGCCTTGTACAGGGTAACTCCCTACACATTCCCATCTCATGATGTTTTACCTTACACTTCCTATCCACATATCTGCCCAAATATTTTTTTGAATATTGCGTCCACTTCTATTGCTTCCTCTGGTAGCTTGTTCCAGACCACCTTCCAAGTGAAAAAGTTGCCACTCAGGTCCTTCTTGTCCACTTCCCGTGCCTGCTGGCCACCCTCCACTTCCCGTGCCTGCTGGCCACCCTCCACTTCCCGTGCCTGCTGGCCACCCTCCACTTCCCGTGCCTGCTGGCCACCCTCCACTTCCCGTGCCTGCTGGCCACCCTCCACTTCCCGTGCCTGCTGGCCACCCTCCACTTCCCGTGCCTGCTGGCCACCCTCCACTTCCCGTGCCTGCTGGCCACCCTCCACTTCCCGTGCCTGCTGGCCACCCTCCACTTCCCGTGCCTGCTGGCCACCCTCCACTTCCCGTGCCTGCTGGCCACCCTCCACTTCCCGTGCCTGCTGGCCACCCTCCACTTCCCGTGCCTGCTGGCCACCCTCCACTTCCCGTGCCTGCTGGCCACCCTCCACTTCCCGTGCCTGCTGGCCACCCTCCACTTCCCGTGCCTGCTGGCCACCCTCCACTTCCCGTGCCTGCTGGCCACCCTCCACTTCCCGTGCCTGCTGGCCACCCTCCACTTCCCGTGCCTGCTGGCCACCCTCCACTTCCCGTGCCTGCTGGCCACCCTCCACTTCCCGTGCCTGCTGGCCACCCTCCACTTCCCGTGCCTGCTGGCCACCCTCCACTTCCCGTGCCTGCTGGCCACCCTCCACTTCCCGTGCCTGCTGGCCACCCTCCACTTCCCGTGCCTGCTGGCCACCCTCCACTTCCCGTGCCTGCTGGCCACCCTCCACTTCCCGTGCCTGCTGGCCACCCTCCACTTCCCGTGCCTGCTGGCCACCCTCCACTTCCCGTGCCTGCTGGCCACCCTCCACTTCCCGTGCCTGCTGGCCACCCTCCACTTCCCGTGCCTGCTGGCCACCCTCCACTTCCCGTGCCTGCTGGCCACCCTCCACTTCCCGTGCCTGCTGGCCACCCTCCACTTCCCGTGCCTGCTGGCCACCCTCCACTTCCCGTGCCTGCTGGCCACCCTCCACTTCCCGTGCCTGCTGGCCACCCTCCACTTCCCGTGCCTGCTGGCCACCCTCCACTTCCCGTGCCTGCTGGCCACCCTCCACTTCCCGTGCCTGCTGGCCACCCTCCACTTCCCGTGCCTGCTGGCCACCCTCCACTTCCCGTGCCTGCTGGCCACCCTCCACTTCCCGTGCCTGCTGGCCACCCTCCACTTCCCGTGCCTGCTGGCCACCCTCCACTTCCCGTGCCTGCTGGCCACCCTCCACTTCCCGTGCCTGCTGGCCACCCTCCACTTCCCGTGCCTGCTGGCCACCCTCCACTTCCCGTGCCTGCTGGCCACCCTCCACTTCCCGTGCCTGCTGGCCACCCTCCACTTCCCGTGCCTGCTGGCCACCCTCCACTTCCCGTGCCTGCTGGCCACCCTCCACTTCCCGTGCCTGCTGGCCACCCTCCACTTCCCGTGCCTGCTGGCCACCCTCCACTTCCCGTGCCTGCTGGCCACCCTCCACTTCCCGTGCCTGCTGGCCACCCTCCACTTCCCGTGCCTGCTGGCCACCCTCCACTTCCCGTGCCTGCTGGCCACCCTCCACTTCCCGTGCCTGCTGGCCACCCTCCACTTCCCGTGCCTGCTGGCCACCCTCCACTTCCCGTGCCTGCTGGCCACCCTCCACTTCCCGTGCCTGCTGGCCACCCTCCACTTCCCGTGCCTGCTGGCCACCCTCCACTTCCCGTGCCTGCTGGCCACCCTCCACTTCCCGTGCCTGCTGGCCACCCTCCACTTCCCGTGCCTGCTGGCCACCCTCCACTTCCCGTGCCTGCTGGCCACCCTCCACTTCCCGTGCCTGCTGGCCACCCTCCACTTCCCGTGCCTGCTGGCCACCCTCCACTTCCCGTGCCTGCTGGCCACCCTCCACTTCCCGTGCCTGCTGGCCACCCTCCACTTCCCGTGCCTGCTGGCCACCCTCCACTTCCCGTGCCTGCTGGCCACCCTCCACTTCCCGTGCCTGCTGGCCACCCTCCACTTCCCGTGCCTGCTGGCCACCCTCCACTTCCCGTGCCTGCTGGCCACCCTCCACTTCCCGTGCCTGCTGGCCACCCTCCACTTCCCGTGCCTGCTGGCCACCCTCCACTTCCCGTGCCTGCTGGCCACCCTCCACTTCCCGTGCCTGCTGGCCACCCTCCACTTCCCGTGCCTGCTGGCCACCCTCCACTTCCCGTGCCTGCTGGCCACCCTCCACTTCCCGTGCCTGCTGGCCACCCTCCACTTCCCGTGCCTGCTGGCCACCCTCCACTTCCCGTGCCTGCTGGCCACCCTCCACTTCCCGTGCCTGCTGGCCACCCTCCACTTCCCGTGCCTGCTGGCCACCCTCCACTTCCCGTGCCTGCTGGCCACCCTCCACTTCCCGTGCCTGCTGGCCACCCTCCACTTCCCGTGCCTGCTGGCCACCCTCCACTTCCCGTGCCTGCTGGCCACCCTCCACTTCCCGTGCCTGCTGGCCACCCTCCACTTCCCGTGCCTGCTGGCCACCCTCCACTTCCCGTGCCTGCTGGCCACCCTCCACTTCCCGTGCCTGCTGGCCACCCTCCACTTCCCGTGCCTGCTGGCCACCCTCCACTTCCCGTGTCTGCTGGCCACCCTCCACTTCCCGTGTCTGCTGGCCACCCTCCACTTCCCGTGCCTGCTGGCCACCCTCCACTTCCCGTGCCTGCTGGCCACCCTCCACTTCCCGTGCCTGCTGGCCACCCTCCACTTCCCGTGCCTGCTGGCCACCCTCCACTTCCCGTGCCTGCTGGCCACCCTCCACTTCCCGTGCCTGCTGGCCACCCTCCACTTCCCGTGCCTGCTGGCCACCCTCCACTTCCCGTGCCTGCTGGCCACCCTCCACTTCCCGTGCCTGCTGGCCACCCTCCACTTCCCGTGCCTGCTGGCCACCCTCCACTTCCCGTGCCTGCTGGCCACCCTCCACTTCCCGTGCCTGCTGGCCACCCTCCACTTCCCGTGTCTGCTGGCCACCCTCCACTTCCCGTGTCTGCTGGCCACCCTCCACTTCCCGTGTCTGCTGGCCACCCTCCACTTCCCGTGTCTGCTGGCCACCCTCCACTTCCCGTGTCTGCTGGCCACCCTCCACTTCCCGTGTCTGCTGGCCACCCTCCACTTCCCGTGTCTGCTGGTCACCCTCCACTTCCCGTGTCTGCTGGTCACCCTCCACTTGCTGAGTTTGTGTGTTGCCCCCTTCAATCTACTTTTTTGAAAATTTAACTTTTCTGCATTTCAGAACAGCATCACTTTAAAAAAATAGTAATTTTTAACATATTTACACATTCTTTTAGGACACTTTATTTCTATGGTTCGAATAGAATACCAATTTACTTGTAATTCCCCTCCCTCCTTCCTCAAACATCAAACAACAGTGAAGGAAAAAATAATTCAAGAAAAATTTAGCATTCCACCAGCCTTTCTAATGTTCTACTCTTTTTTTGGACTGTATTACAAATGCCGTGGATTGAGGGGAGCAAGCAAGTGTTGGATTTCCAGAAGGCATTCAATAAGGAGTGAAACACGAAGGTATGCAGGCGCTGTGGTTGTAGTAAAACACAGATGCTGGAGGATCTCAGCCTGTTTCATGGCATCCATCGGAGGTAGGGAAATATTACTAACATTTCGGAAGGGCTCAGGCCTGCTGCAAGACCCGTTGAATTCCTCCAGCATCTCTTATCTTTTATGGCACTGGAAAAGATTTATCGATAAGAAAAGGATGCATGGGGTTGGGGTAAGAGGGCTCACCTGTTTGGCAATCTGTGCCGCAGTGATGAGTTCAGGGGCAACAATATGGACCCGGGGACCAAGTGTAACATTTTCAAGTTTGCTGACGAAACTAAACTGAGTGGAAAGGCAAACTGTGCAGAGAACACAAGTGACCTGTAAACGAACCCAGAGTGTTTGCAGAAAGACACGGATAGGTGAGATGAGTGGGCAACGATCTGGCAGATGGAGTACAACGTGAAGTCATCCTCTTTGGAAAATAGTGAACTGGGTTATTATTTAAATAGTGAAAGATTGCAGGAGGCTGTGTGCAGAGATACTTGCTCATGAATCACAAAAATTTGATTTGTAGGTGTAACAGGTAATCAAGGTAATTGGGACGTTGGCCTTTATTTCCCGAGGGATTGAATTAAAAGCTGGGAGGTGATGCTGCAACTGCACTGGGTACTTGTGAAGTCACTGCTGGAGAACTGCGTGCAGTTCTGGTCTCCTTACTCGAGGAAGGAGATGCTGGCCTTCGAGACAGTGCAGAGGGAATTCACCAGGTTGATTCTGGAGGTGAAGGGTTACTCTATGAGGAGAGATTTTGTCAATTGGGATTTGTACTCACAGAAACATAAATGGCATAGATAAGATAGAAGCAGGGAAGTTGTTTCCATAAGCAGATGAGACTCAAAGTAGAGGACAAAGCCTCAAGACTCAAATTTCAGATAAATGAGAGATGCTGTGGCATCTTTGAAAAACTGAAGCCATCCTCCAATCTTCTTGCATGTCATTCAAGTTGAACATTGATGTAAATATTTCTGCCGGAGCTTCAGCAGTTTTACCTCCAGCTTCCCACAAAGTCCAGAGGTGGACTTGGTCAGGCCCAAGGGATAGGCTACAAGATTGCCAATACCTCCAACCTACTATATAACACCCAGGACAACTGAACTCCAATTACACTTTCATATTTCATTCATCTCAAAGTATTGCCAATTCTCAGGCACCTCCATTTTACACATTTTTACTATTCTCCCTCACACACCCATCAGCTCCCCTGATTCTCCGCTGACATAGAAACATAATAAAATAGATGCAGGAATAAGCCATTTGGCCCTTCAAGCCTACACCGCCATTCAATATGATCAGGGCTGATCAGTACCCGGTTCCTTCCTTCTCCCTGTACCTTTTGATTCCTTAACCACAAGGGCCAAATCTAACCTACTCTTAAATATTGACAAGGTACCAGCCTCAACTACTTCCTGTGGCAAAGAATTCCACAGATCCACCACTCTCTGAGAAAAGAAATTTTTCCTCATCTCAGTCCTAAAAAACTGTGACCCCTGATTCTGGTTTTTCCCAGCATTGGAAACAACCTACCTGCATCTAATCTGTCTAAGCCCTTAAGAATTTTATATGTTTCTATAAGATTCCTCCTTCAATCTTCTAAATTCCAGAGAATACAAGCCTAGTCTATCCAACCTTTCTTCATATGCAAGTCCTTCCATCCCTGGTATCAGCCTAGTGAAAATTCTCTGCACCCCCTTCATGGCGAGGATGTCCTTCCTCAGATAAGGCAACCAAAATTGCACGCAGTACTCCAGGTGTGGTCTCACCAAGGCCCTGAACAGCAGGATCTCTGTACTCCTGGACTCAAATCCTCTCGCTATGAATGCCAACATACCATTCGCCCTCCTCACCGCCTGCTGCATCTGCAGGCCCACTTTCAACGACTGATGCTCAGTGACGCCCAAGTCTCGCTGCTTCTCCCCTTTTCCTAAACAGATACCATTTAAATAATAATCCTCTTTCCTGATCTTATCTCCAACGTGGATAACGTCGCATTTATCCACATTATATTGCATCTGCCACGTCCTGGCCCACTTACCTAACTTGTCCAAATCACTCTGTACCCTTCTAGCGTCAACACAGCCAAACCCGCTATTCAACCGTGTCGTCTGCAAATTTTGAGATATTGCTATCTACTCCCACATCTAAGTCATTGATCTATATTGTAAACAACTGTGGCCCCAACATGGAGTCCTGTAGTACCCCACTAGTTACTGGCTGCCATTCCGAAAAGAACCCATTTATACCTACTCTTTGGGGGACAGTGTGTTCCGAATTTCAGATTTTTCCGGATTTTGGAAAGCCCACCCAAATTGTGCTGCCACCCCTTTTCAGTCACCCGGCCGTCTCTCCGGAGTTTGGAGCTTTCTGGAACTTAGATGTCTGGATAAAGGATCGTGTACCTGTATAAAAAGTTTGTCATTTTTTATGTTCCCTACCAGCTTCCTCACAATCTCTTTTACCTTTGCTAATTAATCCTTTTGTCCTCTTCTGCAGAGCTCTGAATTTCTCCCAATCATCAGGAATTTTTTTTGGCTAATTTATATGCTGCTTCTTTGGATTTGATACTTTCTGATTTCCTTTGTTAGCCACGGATGCACTACCCTCGATTTATTCTTCTTACGAACTGGGACGTACATCTGTTACACTTGCTCCAAGCTATCCGTAAACGATTGTCATTGCATTTCTACTGTTAGCTCTTTTAGTATCATTTGCCAATCTATTTTAGCCAATTCACATCTCATACCATCAAAATTACCCCTCTTCAAGTTCAGAACTTTTGTATCTGAATCAACTGTCACATTCCATTCTAATGAAGAATTCCACCCTATTGTGGTCACTCTTACCCAAGGGGTTCTTCACAATAAGATTGTTAATTAACCCTTCTCCATTACTCAGTACCCAGTCTAGAATGGCTTGTTCTCTCTTCGGTTCCTCGACATGCTAATTTAGAAATCCCTAACTTCACTGCTACTATTTGGTGGCCTGTCCACAACACCCACTAGTGTCCTCTGCCCCTTTGTATTTCTCAGTTCTCCCTCATCGTTTCCACATCTTCCAAGCTAATGTCCTTTCTTTCTATCGCATTCATTTCTTGCCTAACCAACAATGCTACTCCACCTCCTTTTCCATTCTGTCTCTCCCTCCTGAATGTTGAGCTCCCAGTCACGGTCCCCCTGAAGCCATGTCTCTGTGATCCCACCTATATTACAGTCATTAATAGCTATCTCCACATTCAATTCATCCACTTTATTATGAATGCTCCTTGCATCGAGACACAAGGCCTTCAGACTTACTTTAGCCACATTCTTATCCCTTTTACCATTATGTAAATAAGTATCTCTTTTTGATTTTCACCCCGGTCTTACCTGCCTGTCACTATTGCTTTACACCTTGCTATCTTTTGCCTCTATCTTCTTTTTACACCCCTCTGACTCTCTGGATTGGTACCCATCCACCTGCCACATTAGTTTAAACCTTCCCCAACAGCACTATCAAACAAACCCCCAAGGACTTTGGTCCCAGCCCTGCCCAGATGCAGACCATCCTGTTTGTACCAGTCCCATCTGCCCAAGAACCTGTTGCAATGTTCCAAGAATCTAAAGCCTTCCCTCCTACGCCACTGTTCAAGCCTGTTATTCTTACTCTGACAAGCTCGTGGCCCTGGTAACAATCCAGAAATTATTATCTTTGAGGTCCTACTCCTTAATTTATTTCCCAACTCCCTAAATTCATCTTGCAGGACCTCATCCCTTTTTTTCCCCCAACATCGTTGGGACTGACATGGACCACGACAGCTGGCTGTTCACCCTCCCCTTCCAGAATGTCCTCCAGCCGGTCTGAGACATCCCTGATCTTTGCACCCGGGAGGCAACACACCATCCGGGAGTCTCGTTTGCAGCCGCTGAAACTCCTGTCTATTTCCCTTACAATTGAATCCCCTATGACTATTGCCCTACCGCTCTTTCCTGCCCTCTCTCACACCAGAGCCACTCACGGTGCCATGATCTTGGCAACTGCTGCCTAATCTTGGTGGGCCATCTCCCCCAACAATATCCAAAGTGGCATATCTGTTCTGCAGGGAGATGATCACAGGGAACTCCTGCACTACCTTCCTACAACTTCTCTTACTGCTGGTCACCCAGTCCCTATCCTTCTCTTCCCTCTGAAACTGGGGTGTGACCAACTCACTAAAGGTGCTAATCACCAGCATCTCAGCATCCCTGATGCTCCAAAGTGAGTCCATATGCAGCTCCAGTGCCGACACCCAGTCAATCAGGAGCTGTAGCTGGGCCGGACAAACTTCCTGCATACATAGTCCCCAGGGAGATTGGCAGTATCCCTGACCTCCCACATAGCACAGGAGGAGCATGACACAGGTCTGAGCTCACCTGCTATGCATGAATCAAGCCCTTTGTGTCCAAACAAAAAATGAAAAGAATGGAAAAACCCACCCTTCTATTATTTCTTACCTGTGCCCTCTGCCTCTCTGTGCCAAAGCCCCCAGGGTCAAAACCTCAGATACCCCACTCCTTCACCGGGCCACTCCTTGCTGGCCGCTCCCAGACCCGTTCCTACTTTTATGTGCTGCTAGTCTTTGAAGCCCTAGGCAATTTACTCAATTTCCCTCACCCGTACTCTCTCTCTAATCACTGTCCGAGCCTTCCCTTCCCGATTTACACAGCTGGCCTCAAGTAAGTGCCTTAAAAAAGACTCCTTACCTTCCCACCTCTTTTCTCCTCTCCCGACTTTTACTCCAGGACCCCAGTAAGTGCCCTTGGTAAGTACTTTCCTCAGCCGCCTCCTCTCTTGACTGTTTGACCAGCCCCCAGTAAGTGCCCTGACATATAACTAACGATATCAGGAGTAATCTATAGCTCCCAGTGAACCTACTAACCTCCATATCTTTGGGATGTAAGTGGAAGGTAGAGCAGCCAAATGGAATCCACCACAGGGAGAACCTGAAACCCCAGTACAGGCAACACTGAAGGCCAAGATCAAAGCCGAGTCACTGGATCTGGGAGGCGCAGCAGCAGCTGTTTAGCATCTATGAGAGAGGATTAATTGCTGTTTCTTTGAATTGGACTCAACTTTCAGATTGATTTGTCTTGCTCAAGAAACAGCCATGACTATTTTTAGTTAATTACAGAGGACCTGAGAGCATGAAGTGATGTCATTGTTCCAAGATTCCAACTGTTCAAGGATAGACATAGAATGGAACTGGATATCTGGTCTGAACTGAAGCTTTTATTATGAAGTGAAACACTAGAGTCTGCAGACTCTGTGATTGAAGTAAAAACATGATGCTGGAGAAACTCAGGTGGTCAAACTGTGACCTTGATGTAGCAAAGATAAAAGATACATAACCAACGTTTCGGGCTTGAGCCCTTCATCAAGGAATGAGCAAAATGAAGCCAGGTGGCTGAATAAAATGGTGGCAGGGATGGGCAAGGGAGGAGCACTCCATCCTCTTCCCTCTCCATTCACAGTTAATCCCTCCTCCAAGTTTTCTCTTGTACTCTCCCTCCCTTATCCATCTATTACCTCCTGTCTTTGGGACTGTGCTCCTCCCCCTGTCCCCCCACCATTTTGTTTGGACACCTTAATGAAGGCCTCAACCCCGAAACTTTGCGACATAAAGTACACTGTACGACCGGCTGAGTTTCTCCAACTTTGTTTAAACTTTCATTATGAAGCTTGTCACCAACTGCTGAACTGCCTGATGAAAGAATGAACACTCACTGGGATCCGGGCACCATTGAAAGAAGGAGCCAGTTGCTTCAAGTCTTCATCTGCCAAGGATGAAGGAACGACAAAGTATTCTGGAAGGCTGTAAATCAAATGGAAGAGAAAACAGAAGGTCTTTACACTAAGATATCTGTACAGATAGTCACCAACTTAATATTTTTTTGAAGTTACGATGGTTCGAATCCATACTGTACTTCGAATTTTCAGTGTCTCCCAACAGCGCGACCACTGTTCCACTGCCACTCTCTCTCCCCACAGCCCAGTGTCAGTCTCCACACTGATCCCACTGCCACTCTCTCTCCCCACAGCC
Organism: Narcine bancroftii; assembly: GCF_036971445.1. Lineage (NCBI taxonomy): Eukaryota > Metazoa > Chordata > Chondrichthyes > Torpediniformes > Narcinidae > Narcine > Narcine bancroftii. The sequence goes on along the minus strand of NW_027212357.1, from coordinate 6,406 downwards.
CAGTGTCAGTCTCCACACTGATCCCACTGCCACTCTCTCTCCCCACAGCCCCGTGTCAGTCCCCACACCGATTCCACTGCCCTTTTTAAACAATGATTTTTTTGACATCTGATGGTTGAGGACTACCTGTACTGCATACATATTTGGCTTGCCACCACCCTGGTACTCATGTTGCTGGTCTTACCTACCCAAAAGCTTTCCTTCACCTACTCCCCTGTCTTGTCACCCCATGTCATCCCAATCTACTTCGCTGTGCCCCTACCCTTCTGTATTCCTGTCCCCAAGTGGCTGCTTCCAATCAAGTTGACCTCACTCCTCCTCGCCACAGTTCTGGGTTAACTAACACACGCTGATGTCACAGCTTGTCATAGATGTCCCAACAACTTGGTTTCCTCTGTATCCCAGGTGCTCATTTGTGCTCCTTAGATAATTAACTGCAGTCACACATCAAACACCATTAGATATTTTGCAAGTTTTCCTACCTGGTGGAAGTGGCATAGTTCTCATTGACGGAAGAGACTCTCCATTCTGAAGCCCCTGTCCGCTTTATCTCCCTGTCCCAGTCTGCATACGTCTCAAATAGCGGTGTCTGCCAGTCTGTCCCTGTTCCATTCGCTCTGCCAACTAACAGATCCAAGTGGTCACTGATCCACCGAGGCAGAAAGTGGAGAGCAGAATCAAGGCATGGTTTCAGCCCACATAACTCCAGCCATGCACCCCAATCCTTGTATCAGAGCCACACTCATATTCACACTATGCATTACATTATTTCCTTGTATCAATTATGGATGGTTCCTAATTGGATTCAGTGAATTGCAGCCTCTGTTCATCAACTGAATGAGAACAGTGTTCTCCTTCAGAACAACCCAGTTCCACCAACAGCCTTTTGCTGTCATTTTGCCAATCTCTGTGCATTTTTCAATTTACAGGAACTTGCAAAGGATTATGAGGAGAGGCCATTTGGAGGTGAAAGTTGTCTGGCAAATGTGAAGCCTTTAAAAGTAAAATAGAGAGAGTTCATGTTCACTCTGTTCCTGCAAGGCTGGCAGGATCAGGAAACCCTGGCTGATGAGAGATGTTGAGCTCTGGCAAGGAAGTATGACGAGGCAGATGTCAGATAGAGGCAATTTGAATCAAACAGATACCTTGAGGAGTAGAAGGAGCAAAAGTACTCTTAAGGCAACACTGAGGTGGGGAAGAAAGGGGACAAGAGATATCCTTGCAGCTATGATAAAGAGGAATTCTAAAAGATTCTTAAAGTATATTATGAGCAAAAGGGTATTAAGGATAGAGTAGGTCCCTAAGAATCAGCATGTTGTCTATGTGTGGAGCACAGGAGATCACAGGGTGTGGTCTGAAGTGAATATTTCAGATCTTTACTTTAGAGTCCTTGGAATGAGGGCTTTGGGGAAAAAAATACATGGAAATGTCAACATTTCCAGAAAGGACTTGCTGATAGTATTGAGGCATAAAAAGCTGGATAAATCCTCATGGCATGACCATTGATGACCAAGGACATCGTAGGAAGGTTGAGAAGATATTGCTGGGGTTCTGGCAGAAATATTTGCATCTCCATCAGCCACAGGTTCAAATTGTTTTTAATGTATTTGGGAGATACAGCACGGTAACAGGTTCTTCTGGCCCACGAACCCACTGCCCAAATACACCCATGTGACCACAAACCTTCCAACCCCATACATCTTTGGAATGAGGGAGAAACCTGGAGCTCCTAGAGGAAACCCACCCAAGAATATGGGAAGAATATACAAATTCCTTACAGATAGTGCCAGATTCTAATCCAGGTTGCAGGTTCTGTAATAGTTTTGTGCTAATCTCTACATTTGATGTACTTGGAAGACTGGAGGGAAGCTAATGTGCATTTATTTGGAAAGACTACTAGAATGAACCAGGGAACTGTAGTCCTTCTTAAATAATGACCGGCAAACCTCACATCAGTGGTGGGAAAGTTACTGGAAGGGATTCTGTGACAGAATCTTTGAAAAGGCAAGCTGTGATTAAGGATCGTGATCTTGGATTTGGACGTGACGAATCTTATCAGCTTTGTTAGCATGGACAAGGTGGCCAAAAGGGCTTAGGGGCTGTTTTTCTCAATGACAGTGACTTTCTCTTAAAGGTCACAAAGAAGCCTCCATCACCAAATGTACGGGAACTGCAGTTACAATCCAAACACATGCTGGGGCCCAAAAGAAGTGTTGAAAACATCTTTGGCCATGGGTGAGGTGTTGGAGAATAGCTAATGTTTTTCTGTTGTTTGAAAAAAAGCTGCAACAATAATCAGGAAAATATTTAGCTGGTGAGCCTGAGGTCAGTAGTTAGTAAATTAATGGAAGGTATTCTAAGAGACTGGATATATAAGTACTGGGGTAACAAGGACTGACTCGGGATCGTCAGCATAGCTTTGTGGGTGGCAGGTTCTATTAGTCCAATCTTAGAGCTTTTCAAGGAGGTTACAAGGAAAGTAGATGAAGGAAAAGCTGTGGATGTTTTCTAAATGGTCTTCAGTTAGACCTTTGACAAGGTGCCACATGGGAGGTTGGTCAAGAAAGTTCAGTCGCTCAGTATTGAGAATGAGGTAGTAAATTTGATCAGACATTTGCTTTGCAGGAGAAGACAGAGAGTGGTGATAGATGATTACCTCTCTGTATGGTGGCCTGTGACTGGCGGTGTACCTCAGGAATTAGAGTTGTTTGTCAGCTACATCAATGATCGGGGTGATAATGTGGTAAATCAGATCAGCAAATATGTAGATGACACTAAGACTTGGAGTGGTTGTGGAGAATGAGAAAGTTTCAAAGCTTGCAGAAGAATCAGGACCAACTGGAAGAATGGTCCTCAAAATGGTAGATAGAATTTAATGAGGTGTTGGACTTTGAGAAGACAAACCACATTAGGACTTGCACGGTAAACGGGTTAGGACACTGCAGTGTGCGAGAGGACAGATACACAATTCTTTGAAAGTGGTTTCACATGTAGATCAGGTCATTAAGAGAACTTTTGGCATGTTGGCCTTCATAAATCAAAGTACCATGAATAGGGGTTGGGATGTTATGTTGAAGTTGTATTAGACATTGGTGAGGCCAAATTTGGAGTGTTGCTTGGAGTTTTGGTTACCTAACTACAAGAAATATAACATTTGAGGAGCTGAGTTACACAGAAAGATTGAATAGGTTAGGACTTTATTCCTGGAGAATTAGTGAATGAGGAGAAATTTGATCAAGGTATATCAAATTAGGGGGTATGGCCATGATAAGGAGCTGAGCAGACGTGCTTTGAAAGAGCTCTCCACAAAAAGTATTAAAAAGATGGATAGAATGCTCAAAACCAGAATTTTAGCGTCAAAAATGGATAAAACTAGTGCCAAATGACCAAGGCAATCAAAAGCAAAAACTGAAGAAACAAGCTCAGACAGGAACATTGAATGGAAGCCTAATGAGGAGCGACTCAGGAGGAGCCTTGAGATCAGCTGAACCCAGCAGAGCTGAGGGGGGTGTCGACCCAAGATGTAACCAGCATCCTGAACAAGATGGAAATTTTATACGCTCGTTTCATGAGTGTGGTATCAGTGATGAGAGACATATCAGAAAAGGTAATGGAAATCAAAGAAGTCATGGAAATCTTAATGGAACAAATGATTCATTCAAAGGCTGAGCTGGACAAAAGACAGGCTAAAGGCACTGGAAGAAAAAGTAAAAACGTGGAACACAGAAAAAAAAAATTGATGGACAAGATCGATCATAAGGAAAGTTTCAGCAGACGTAACAATGCAAGAATTATTGAACTGAGAGAAGGAATCGAGGGGAAAGACGCAGTGAGTTTCTTTGAAATACGGATCCCACAAATGCTGGGACAAAATAGATTAAATGCAAAGCTGCAAATTGAAAAGGTTCACCAGACCCTCGGACCCAGAAGAACCAATGAACAGCAACCTCAACCAGTCCTGGTAAGACTTTTAAGTTATCAGAACAGAGATGCAATCTTGGGAGTAGCATACAAATATTCAAACAATAATAATGGCCCATTAGTGGTGGATAATGTAAAAGTAATGCTTTTCCCAGGACTTTAGCCCTGCCCTGGTCAAACAAAGAAAGGAATTTGATGAGGTAAAGAGACAACTGCGATCTAAAAACTTTAAATATTCAATTATTTACCCAGCAATGTTGAGGGTGGATATCTCAGAAGGTAATCGACGAATTTTCAAGAATAAAGAAGTGGAAAAAGTTTTAAGACAGTTATGAAAAGATTAAAGTCGCCAGCTAAAAGGGTTGAAAAGACCATTTCAAAAATGGGACCAACTGAAAGATGCATCTTTTTATTTATATATAGTAGTACTGAACCGTCTTGTTTTTACTGAGAAAAGAAAATCTATTGTGGTTTATATGGCGAGCTCTGATAAGACAGAAAGATGGTAAGGAAAGTGGGGGTGGGGTGGGAAGATGGTTCCAGAAGGGGAGCAGTATTAAAAGATGGCACCAAAGGGAGGGCTTCTTCTTCAGAAGAATCCGTGGGCTCTTTTCATGGGCTTCCGGGTACTATTGTCAACGTCACTGTTAGATCTAGGGATGTAAGTGTTTCTTAAAGGGGAAATGTACATGTTGAAAATGCCTCTTAAAAGAGAAATGTTATGACAGTATTTTAAAAATTGGAAAGATTTTATTGTTATACAATATCTGAAAAATTGAATGGATAAAACATAGTTTATTAGTCTTAATATTAATTGGATAAATGGGATGGTAAAGAAGAGGGTCTTGGCAAACTTAAAGAAATTAAAAGTGGATATAATCTTTTTGCAGGAAACATCTTACCAAATTGGAACATGATAAATTAAAAAGAGGATAGGTGGGACAAATAATATTGTCTTCGTTTAGTTCAAAGGCAAGAGGGGTGGCGATTCTAATTACTAAAAATACACCAGTAATAGAAGATACTTTGATTGATCAAGCCGGAAGGTATGAAATGGCACATTGTAAAATTTATGGAGAAGCATGGATATTTATGCTCCAAATTATTCCAATAAAGCCTTTATGAAGGATATCTTAAAAACAGAAGAGGGAAGACAAAATATATTGGTTGATTTTAATTTTTTGCTTGGATCCAATACTAGATAAATCGGCAAAAACAATAACAAGGGCAAATGTAGCAAAAACCACAATTTCATATATGAAAGATCTAAATCTTATTGATGTACGGAGGCAATTAAATCCCACAGAGAAAGAGATGACTCTTTTTACTCAAGGGTGCATGCCTCACATACAAGGATTGACTTATTTTTAATGTCTGCCAAGTTAAAAAGTAGAGTGATAAAAACAGAATATCTTGCAAGGCTTCTATCAGACCATTCTCCATTAACATTAACTATAGCAATAATGGAAAAGCAGGAAAATGTATATAGATGGAAAATGTATATACCACATTGCTTCAAAGAACAGACTTCTGTGAATTTATAAAGAGACAGATAGAAATATTTTGTGAAACAAATCTAATGATAGTTTTCTGAGATGGGACATACTCAAAGCATATTTAAGGGGACAAATTACATGGTATACTAAGAATCTTCAGAAGAGTCTGGAGAAAGATATTAAAGAATTGGAAAAAAAATCAAAGAACAGGGCTACAAAAAGAATACAGATACTGAAGAATAAAAAGCTAAGATATAATACAATACAAACATATAGGCCAGAAAAAGCTGTATTAAAAACTAAACAACAATACTATGAGTTGGGTGAACGGTCACACAAAATTTTAGCTTGGCAGATTAAAGTATAGGAATGAAAATGCTATAATAACAAAGTCAGAGACCCTAGTATATCAGCAAAAAGAAATTAATGAAATTTTTAGACAATAATAGATGAAATTATACAAATCAGGATTTCAAGATGAGAATGAAATGGAAGAATTTTTGTTGAATGTCAAACTTCCAAAACTAGAAGGCAAAAAATCAAAAAGGCCCTGGGGACCCTAACAGGTTAATAAATCACTGGAAGAGGATGGATTTCCACCTGAGTTTTAGAAATAATTCAATTAATGCCTCGTTAATGGATGTCCTGGACCAAGCAGTGGAAACACAGACCCTCCTGGGATCATTCTCAACCTCAATTATTAGTGTTATCAAAAGAGAATAGTGACCCACTAAAAACTTCGTCATACAGACCAATATCCCTTTTAAATGCTGATTATAAGATAGCGAAAGCACTGGCTAATAGGTTAGGACAATAATTGCCAAAACTGATATATACGGACCAAGCAGGATTTGTTAAAGGAAAGCATTCCTCAAATAGTCTAGGAAGATTATTTAATCTAATACATAGCAAAATCTGAACGAAATCCAAATACTACAATCTCCATATATGCAGAAAAAGCATCTAACCATTTGGAATGGCCCTTTTTA